>NC_064639.1:983108370-983412970 GCF_023864345.2 Schistocerca serialis cubense | reverse complement strand
ATCTGAGAAATTCTCTCTTGGTCGTCCAGTTTTATTTTTCCCTCTTCAAAAATGGTTCAAATAGCTCTGAGCACTATGGGGCTCAACTGCTGCGCGCATAAGTCCCCTAGAACTTAGAACTACTTAAACCTAACTAACCTAAAGACATCACACACATCCATGCCCGAGGCAGGATTCGAACCTGCGACCGTAGCGGTTGCGCGGTTCCAGACTGGAGCGCCCAGAACCGCTCGGCCACACCGGCCGGCTTATTCTAGTGCAGATTAGTTATATAATTCAGACATGGTGAAATGATTCTCCTTGTGTCTACAACTATTAAAGTGCAATATATCGAAAGGAAGGTATTAGCAACATACATATTCATTTATAACGTACATATTTAGTACATATACGTATTTTCGTATACTCATGAAGGCTTTCCCTCTTCGTTGTTGTACATAATGTATACTATCTTCCTTTCTCTACTGCTTATCTGTACCTTTTCGATAATTTCAAACACATTATCTCCGTAACCTACTCCAATTAAAGTCTTTTTTCACTTATTCAAGTGGATATCCCCTTCCTCCTATTCCTGGACCGCAACTTGCGTAAATGGCTTATAGCACACTTTTGTGGCGGCGTTCGTAGCGACAAACAATTCGCTGTAGAAACGGCTTACGAAGTCACCGCCACACTTTTAATAGCGGGCCGACCGGTCCGCTGGAACAGTGGACAGAAAGATGAAAACCCAAACACTCTGATTAAATAAAAGTCGGTACTTATCTTTATTAACGAAGATACAGAAACACAGTAGTGAACTCCGTGTCTACAGAAATCTGTCTAGTTCGAGTCGGAGCGGCTAGGTCAGCGTCGGCTGACGACAAACAACAACTCTGCTGCGATGAACACACAACTGACTAGCAAGTACACAATTCGGTGGCGAGTATACAACTGAGCGGCGAATACAGAACTGTCCTAGCGCTCGCGACTCCAGCGCTTAAGAACCCAGAAGCCAGCGGTGGCGCGCGCAGACTTGCGGCGATTTCCTGTCTCGCTGGCGCTGCTTATGCGGACGGCGTCCGGACTTTGATGCTGCCAACCTTTTGGCAGCGGGCTCGGGTGGCATTACTGGCTAGGATATAACACTCCTCCCCCCCAAATCGCCGCACCGTCGTTGAATAATGACGTGGCGAGCGTCGACGGCGGGGGAGGGGTCTGGCCGCAGGCGTAGCAGAAGAGACCGGGGCGGAGACTGTTGTCGGTGGCAGTCCCCGGTCCGCACCCCAGCATTGGCTGCGCGGGGCCTCGGGAAACACCGACTGAAAACCGAGGTCAGGGTGCACGCCTGTGACCACGGGCGCAGCTTCTGGTACTGGACGCGACGGGGCGTCGGGACCCACGAAGAGAGGCAGCGTCTCCTGACGCTGCGTCGACGGCTGCTGAGTGGGCGCCGGACAAGGCGCTGCGGTGTCAGACTTCTTGGGGGTGCCCAAGGAAAGCGGCTGCAGGACAGGCTGCACAGCCACCGCTTGGGAAGGCGGCCCGGCTGAGGGGTCGACGTCCATCAGCTCCGAAGGCGGTGGCGACTGAAGAGGGACCGCAGGCGCCGGAGCGACCACCTGGGGCGCTCCCGGATGAAGCTGCGCGGGAGGCATCAACGGGACGGGCTGTCGGCGTGGTAGCGGCGACGGCTGCTGCTGCTGCCCTGGGGGCGGCAGCGAAGTCGGAAGGCGCGCCTGGAACCCGCCGCGGACCAAATCTGTGGACAAAGAACGAGCGGCAGAATCCGGGCGGCCAGCGCGGCGCAACTGGTTCTGATGCCTCCTGTGCACCCCAGTAGCACCTTGAACAGTATAAAAACCGCGACCCTGGACACTTATCACGGTACCACGTTTCCAACGACGGCGACCGTGATAAACTCTGAAAAAAACGGCGTCGTTGCGCTGAAAACGCGTGCGATGCTCAGAAGCGGCGGGTCGATCCGGGGGGTGCAACAACCGTAGTAGGGTGCGATGACGACGGCCGTGGAGAAGCTCCGCAGGCGAAGGGCCGCCGCGTGGCGTGGTCCAGTACGATGACAGGAACGTGATGAGGGCCTGCTGACGAGAGTGCGTAGCACGAAGGCGGTCCATATGATCCTTGAATGTGGGTACAAAACGTTCCGCTGCACCATTCGATTGAGGGTGGAACGGCGGAGTAAGAACATGGCGAATGCCATTGGCAGAACAAAAACTTTCAAATTCAGCAGAGGTAAATTGTGGACCATTGTCAGACATTAAAACTTCTGGAAGACCCTCAATACAAAAAATTGAAGTCAACGCCTGTATAGTTTGTGCAGACGTTGTAGACTGCATGGGCACAACAAACGGAAAATTACTAAATACATCTATCACGATGAGCCAACGAGAATTCCAATATGGGCCAGCAAAATCAATATGTACTCGCTGGCAGGGACCGGCAGGGCGTGCCCACTCAAAATAGCGTTGAGGCGAAGCAGCTTGGTGTTCGGCACACGTCGAACAATCTGTAGACATCTGCGTAATCTGCTTATCAATGCCGATCCATGTACAATGACGGCGGGCAAGCTGCTTGGTGCGGACCACTCCCCAATGACCTTGATGCAACAAGTCGAGGACCTTGGATTGGAGCACTTGGGGAACCACTACACGAAGCTGGTCATTCTCGGTGCGTAACAGCAAAACTCCGTGCGAAACAGACAACAGATGACGTTGCGGATAATAGCGACGAACCACAGGATCCGATATGTCCTTTGCCTTGGACGGCCAACCACGTTGAACAAAACGTAATAGTAAACTCAGATGAGGACCCGTAGCTGTCTCACGTGCCACCTGACGATAATCAATCGGAAAATCCCGGAGGGATTGATGCTCATCAGCGTCAATCTGATGGCAAGAGTCGTCAGAGGAATCGAAGACATCATCCGCAGCAATCGGCAATCTAGAAAGCGCGTCAGCGTTTGCATGCTGAGCTGTAGGGCGATACAGTATCTCATACTGGTATTGTGATAACAAAAGAGCCCAACGTTGTAGTCTCTGAGCTGCCCGCTGAGGAACTGGTTTAGACGGATGAAACAGTGACGTCAGGGGCTTGTGATCTGTTACTAAATAGAATGGTCTACCATAGAGGTAGTGATGGAATTTTGTGACACCGAACACAATAGCCAACGCTTCCTTGTCCAATTGGCTATAATTACACTGAGCTTTGTTTAGCAATTTAGATGCGAACGCAATAGGACGTTCGGTGTTACCGACTCGGTGAGACAACACAGCACCGAGGCCGAAAGAAGAGGCATCACAAGCTAACACCAGAGGCTTGTTAGGGTCGTAATGGACCAGACAACGATCATTCAATAAAGCCTCTTTAAGCTGCTGAAAGGCTGATTGGCAATCAGCTGACCACACAAACGGAACATTCTTACGGCGGAGACGATGCAACGGTGCAGCAATCTGTGATGCATTAGGTATAAACCTAATATAATAAGTCAATTTGCCAAGAACTGCTTGCAATTCATGCAGATTGCGAGGGGCGGACAAATCACGAATAGCTGCTAAATGTGACTGGGAGGGATGAATGCCTTGAGCATTAATAACATGTCCCAGATACTCCATCTCCGTAAGGAAAAATGAACATTTATCGATGTTGCAACGTAGGCCTGCCTGAGACAACACTGTAAACAAACACTCCAAATTACGGAAATGTTCAGCAGGCGTCCGACCGGACACAACAATATCGTCTAAATAGTTGCAACACGATGGCACATTAGCCAGAAGTTGTGACAAAAAACGCTGAAAAACAGCTGGAGCTGACGCACAACCAAAAGGCAAACGCAGAAAACGGAACAACCCCAACGACGTGTTGATGACAAAATACTGTTGTGATTGCTCGTCGAGGGGCTATTGTAAATATGCTTCACGGAGATCAATTTTGGAAAAGAAACGAGCTTCCCCTAACTTATCCATCAGCTCGTCCGGTCTAGGCAAAAGAAAAGAATCAATGACAGTCTGAGGATTAACTGTCGACTTAAAATCAGCACACAAACGTAACTTGCCAGACGGTTTCTTTATAATAACTAAGGGAGAAGCCCACTGGCTCCCTGAAACGGGTTGAATAACACCGTTGTTTTGCCAACGACGAAGTTCATCTGCTACAGGTGCCCGGAGGGCGTGAGGCACTGGACGAGCACGAAAAAATCGAGGCTGAGCATTATCTTTTAACGTAATATGAGCGGCAAAGTTCGCAGCACAATCTAGTTCGTCTTTAAATATGTCACTGTATTGTTTACACAAATCGGTTATGCTGTCTTGAGGAACAACAACAGAATTAATTTGCAACACATTGTCTTGGATAGACAGGCCAAACAAGTCAAAACAGTCTAATCCGAAAATGTTTACACTGTCTGTAGCGCGGAGCACTGTGAATGAAACTGTTTTTGTATTGCCACGGAATGTGGCAATTCCTAACACAGGAATTTGTTCTCCACTATAAGTAGCCAAAGAATGTTTTGCCGCTGAAAGTCTAGGGCGGCCGATAGCCGCATACGTAGCATTATTTATGAGAGTCACAGACGCACCAGTGTCTAATTGAAAAGTGAAGGTCTTATCCTGGATGCGTAGCTTCACAAATAGTTTATTACACTGTCTCTGGATCGGTGCAGTGGAGGCGGAAGACACAAAATCAGCGCGTTTAGCGCGTGTTCGCTGCTTACGACAACTCGTGGGTTGGGCGGGTGGAACAACAACTCCCGCTTCACGTGCAGTCTGTACATTACTTTTTACAACGTTTGCATTACGCCTGGGTCGCATAGCAGAAGGCTGGGTGGGTGGCTTATTGCGAACAAGTTTATTACCCACACGAACCGTGGAAGAGTCTTTAAACGCGACCTTCTGGGCGGGCTGGCTTTGAAGAACATGAATATCCATGGGCTGGGCAGCACTAGAATTGTTCTTGCGTTTACGCAAACAAACAGTCTGGATGTGTCCTTTCCTTTGACAAAAGTGACAAACCGCGTTTCTGAACGGGCAACGTTCACGAGGATGAGCAAGAACACACTTAGGGCAAGACTTAACTCTATCATTTTGCACACGCGGCTGACGAATGTGTTTAACATGACGCGGCCGGCTAGTGTTTACAGTATGACTCTGCCGGTGGGGCCGCGGGCGTGACATAACTTGCTTAGCACAGGCAATTTGAGAAATACATGGCTGATCTAACTCACACTCAGCATAGTCAAAAGTATCTTGGGCTTCAATGATGTTCATCACAGTCTCTAATGACGGGTCAGGCAACTTTAAGATAGCAGCACGAAACGAGAATCTGCAATGTTTTGAGTAATAGCGTCTCGTAACATGACATCACTGTAGGAAGCTCCACACACACAATTAAATCGGCACTGACGGGTGAGGCCCCGTAAATCTGTTAACCCCTGTTTATTAGATTGATGTGGCAGTTTCTTTAATCTGAAGAACTTGAATCTGGCTGCTGCCACATGTACTCGCGACTCGAAATACTCAGCAAGCTTGTTAACAACAACGTCATAGTCTAAAGCTTCTGGCTTGGATTCCGGGAACAACTTACAAAGTAGTCGATATACTTCCACGCCTGCCATGGAAATTAAATAAAGCTGCCGCTCAGTACCCGTGATTTTGTAGACTGTCATGTGCGCCTGCAACTGCGCGAAATATTCTCGCCATTCTTCTCTTGATGCATCAAAAGCACGGAAAGGTGGTGCTGCCTGTGCTTGTTCCTTTTGTGTTGGAGGATTAGCCGTTTGTTTGGCGATTGCTTCCCCCAAACTTTGTATTTGCTGACTCTGTAACAAGATCAACTGTTGTAATTCGGCAGACATAGTGAACACAAATTAAACCACCCCCCAAAATTTTATCGCTATAATTAGTATAACCAGAAACAAGTTGAACCAGCCCTGCACACGAGTTCGGAAGCCCTCGTCGCCAGTTTTGTGGCGGCGTTCGTAGCGACAAACAATTCGCTGTAGAAACGGCTTACGAAGTCACCGCCACACTTTTAATAGCGGGCCGACCGGTCCGCTGGAACAGTGGGCAGAAAGATGAAAACCCAAATACTCTGATTAAATAAAAGTCGGTACTTATCTTTATTAACGAAGATACAGAAACACAGTAGTGAACTCCGTGTCTACAGAAATCTGTCTAGTTCGAGTCGGAGCGGCTAGGTCAGCGTCGGCTGACGACAAACAACAACTCTGCTGCGATGAACACACAACTGACTAGCAAGTACACAATTCGGTGGCGAGTATACAACTGAGCGGCGAATACAGAACTGTCCTAGCGCTCGCGACTCCAGCGCTTAAGAACCCAGAAGCCAGCGGTGGCGCGCGCAGACTTGCGGCGATTTCCTGTCTCGCTGGCGCTGCTTATGCGGACGGCGTCCGGACTTTGATGCTGCCAACCTTTTGGCAGCGGGCTCGGGTGGCATTACTGGCTAGGATATAACACACACCACATGTCAATTTCGTTCGGATTACCCGGAAGGGTGTCTCGCAAAAGTAGTGATTTTCTTGCTTTCAGATTCTTCTTGTGGTAACAAATAGTCTTGAAATTTGGTCCAGTCTTCTTGCGATTTGACCCAATCCTCACGTAATGACCTGCCAAATAGGTAGCAATACTCCTTTCATTGGCAGCGTAGTTATTACTGAACAACTATCTACTGATATCCGTAAGCAAATCTGGCTTTTCAATAAGTGTCTTAACGACCGAGCCTTCTTGTTCAGGCTACGCGAACTAATTGCTTTATCACTAACGAAATTTAGACAGAAGTTTGCTCTTGGTATAGTCTTCCTATAGTTCCTAGTAATGATCTCTACATCTACATTTGCACCCCGCAATATTTCTTTCAGTGTGGACAGAAGATATTTTGTGTACTACTGTTAATTTTCCCCTCCCCCTTCCCCTACCCCTCCTTCCTGTTCCTTTAGTGAATAATTATTATGATAAGCTTCCATGTAAACTCGAATCTTCCTCATTTTGCCTTCATAGTCTTTTCGCAAGGTGTGCGTAGGAGTAAGCAGTATGTCGGTTGACCCTTTCGGTATCGTGCACTCTCTGAATTTTTATAGTAAACCACACTACGATGCTCAACTCCTCGTTCATAGCGTCTGCCACCAGAGATAGATAAGCATCAACGTGACGCTTTCGCGGTTGCTAATCAAACTTGTGACGAATTGCTTGGATCTTCTCTTACGTCCTGTATAAATCCTTTCTAGTGTGGGTCTCAGCCATACAATCAGTATTCGAGTAATGGTCAAATAAGGGTTTTGAAAGCTATATTCTGCATGGACGGAAGACATTTTCTGAGGATTCTTCAATCAATCTATATGGCATCTACTTTTCCGATGATTAATTTTATCTGGTCATTCCAAAAAATGGTTCAAATGGCTCTGAGCACTATGGGACTTAACTGCTGTGGTCATCAGTCCCCTAGAACTTAGAACTACTTAAACCTAACTAGCCTAAGGACATCACACACATCCATGACCGAGGCAGGATTCGAACCTGCGACCGTAGCGGTCGCTCGGCTCCAGATTGTAGCGCCTAGAACCGCTCGGCCACTCCGGCCGGCCTAGTCATTCCACTTTAAATCACGCCGCTCCCATACTTCCATATACGTAATGGATGTGACTACCTCCAGTGATTGATAAGCTGTTGTCTAGTCATACAACAAAGAGTTTTTCTCCCTACAGCTTGCATTTCATTAGTTTGAGGGTCAGTTGTCAATCTCTGCCCCAACCGACGATCTTTTGCAACTCTTTCTGAATTTTGCTGCAATATTATAGCAATGCGACTTCTCCCTAACCAAAGGCGTCATCAGTGAATAGCCTCATAGACATAGACTAGATGCTGGCACATTAACACACACAGGACGATTTTTTTAAATGAGAGCAGACTGCAGGAAACTATCGCTGAGTGAATGAGGAGCAAAAAATAACACAGGGGCGTAAGATTGGATATGTACTCCAAGAGAGGTCAACCAGCTTGAAGGTTAAGGTAAAAGATGTTTGATAGTGACTCCAGTATCAGCAACTGTTAGGTGGCCAGCCAGCGTGGGGTAAGCCAGACAACAGTGTGGAACATCTTCCACGAATACTACCACTACCCGTACCAACGTAAATTGAACTGAACTCCGTCAGAACAGGCCTTGGAAGACCCAACGGTACCGACCAGCCTCCGTGTCATTCTCAGCCTATAGGCGTCACTGGATGCGGATATGGAGGATCATGAGGTCAGCACACCGCTCTCATTGCCGTATGTCAGTTTACGAGACCAGAGCCGCTACTTCTCAGTCAAGTAGCTCCTCAGTTTGCCTCACAAGAGTTGAGTGCACACCGCTTGTCAACAGCGCTGGGCAGACCGTATGATCACCCATCCAAATGCTAACCCAGCCCGGTAGCGCTTAACTTCGGTGATCTGACGGTAACCAATGTTACCACTGTGGCAAGGCCGTTGGCTCCCAACGTACATTAAGGTGACGAAAGCCGTGGGATACCTCCTAACATCATGTCGGACCTCCTTTTACCAGCTGGAGAGCATCAATTCGACGTCACATGGACTCAGCAAGTCGTTGAAAGTCCCCTGCATAAATATGCAGCCATGCTGCCGCTACAGCCGTCCATAATTACGAAATTCTTACCGGTGCAGGATGTTGTGCACCAACTGACCTCTCGATTACGTCCTATAAATGTTCGATGGGGTTCACGTCGGGCGATCTGGGTGCCAAATCATTCGCTCGAATTGTGCAGAATGTTCCTCACACCATTCGTGAACAACTGTGACTCGGTGACAGATGACGTTTGGAAAATGAAGTCCACGAATGGCTGTGGATGGTCTAAGAAGCCGAACATAGCTATTTCCAGTAATCGTTCCGTTCAGTTGGACCAGAAAATCCGGTCCATTCCACGTAACTACAGATCATACCATTATGGAGCCACCATCAGCTTCCATAGTGCCTTGTTGAAAACTTCGTTCCGTGGGCTCTGCGCCAAACTCGAACCCTACCATCAGCTCTTAACCAGCTGAAATCGGGATTCATCTGACCAGGGCACAGTTTTCCAGTCGCCTAGGGTCCGTCCGATATTATCACGATCGTAGGAGAGGCGTTGCGGGCGATGTCGTGCAGTTAGCAAAGGCAGTCGCGTCGGTCGTCTAGTGCCACAGCCCATTAAGGCCAAATTTCGCCTCATTGTCCTAGTGGATACGTTCTTCATACGTCCCACATTGATTTCTGCGGTTATTTCACGCAGTGTTGCTTGTCTGTTAGCACTGACAACTCTACGCAAACGTCGATGGTTTCGGCCATTAAGTGAAGGCCGTCGGCTATTACCTTATCCGTCGTGAGAGGAAATGTCTGAAAGTTGGTATTCTCGGACCCTCTTGACACTGTGGATCTCTCAATATGAAATTCCTCGCGATTTCCGACGTGGAATCTCCCATGCGTTTAGCTGCAACTATCATTTCGCGCTCAGACTCTGTTAATTGCCGTCGTGCGGCCATAAACACGTCGTAAACCTTTCCACGTCAATCACCTGAGTATAAATGACAGGTGCGCCAATGCACTGCCTGTTTATATCTTGTGTACGCGACACTATCTTCATCTGTACATGTGCATATCGCTATCCCGTGACTGTTCTCACCTCAGTGTACGCAGGCCTGATCACCTACGGACTTGCTCCCGTGGCGATGATTTTATGGCTGGTTCGTTGCACAGACCATCATGGTGCTGGGAACTCTGTCATCTATCCTATTTACACACGAGGCCTCATTTACGAAGGGCTGTATGATCAACAGTCACCTGTGAGTTATGGAGAAACCCCATGATATGGTGGCACCAAACCATCAGCACCAGTTCAGTCCCAGTGTGTGGGAGAGTATATTTGCTGACCGCCTCGCGGCACCAGTTATCCTTCCACAAAGCCTCACAGGCGAGGCATATCTGCTTTTCCCGTAGATGACCTTGCCTCTCCTTCTGCACGAAATGCCTTTAGTACGATGGTAACGTGGCTACTACATGATGGTGCTCCAGCTCACTGCTCTCTTGAGTGTGCGGCTAAAACATTCGTAACGACAGAACATCCTCGTTTGCCTCGTGCGTACTCATTATAGTTGGCAGTTATCGCTCAAACAACAGGTTCTCGGTTATACCGACGTTTTCCATCTCCAGGTTAACCTGACTGTTAGCCGGCCGGAGTGTCCGAGCGGTTCTAGGCGCTTCAGATGGTTCAAATGGCTCTGAGCACTATGCGATTTAACTACTGAGGTCATCAGTCGCCTAGAACTTAGAACTAATTAAACCTAATTAACCTAAGGACATCACACACATCCATGCCCGAGGCAGGATTCTAATCTGCGACCGTAGCGGTCGCTCGGTTCCAGACTGCAGCACCTAGAACCGCAAGGCCACGCCGCCCGGCTAGGCGCTTCAGTCTGGAACCGAGCGACCGCTACGGTCGCAGGTTCGAATCCTGCCTCGGGCATGGATGTGTGTGATGTCCTTAGGTTAGTTAGGTTTTTTTATAAAAGTAATGGGGCGCTGAATACTTCAAAAAAGCACTGGTATTCTCCTACTGATTCTAATTATTTTGAAACTCTGCTCAAAAATTGTTCTGTAATCTAGGATCGTTCAACTATTTGGGCAGTACGTATAATCATTCTTAAAGGATGAAAACTGAAGTTGGAGAACTCTATTTTTCGTGTTTTTGTCCGTTTCCACGGGCTACAAATAGACAAAGGCATACTATGTAAACACAGGCAGCTGGCCAACTACTTCCCATTTTTATTATAAGAAATGAATGAATTGTTGATTTTTAATTTATTACTTTTGTCTTAATTTCCTGTCTTTTTTATTATTTCATAGAAACATCAGATAAATAATAAGCTTATGTGCGAAATTTGTAGGTTGTTTGTTTAATAATTTCGAATGAAAAACCGGTTTTTAGTCAAATATCTATATTTGCTTTTTAACAGGAATTTGAATGCAGTTAATTTTTTGATGACAAAATTAAAAACGCTCTACCAAAAATTTTAAATGAACAGTTTAGACAGTAGGTAAAACAGAACCTATAGTAGGAACCATTGCTCGACAAAAATGTCGGCAACGAATTAATCGACCGGCCAATATTTATTGTCCAGTCTGTTCATAAATACCGGTTCTATAATATGTTGATCTGCTAGTCGACTCATTTCGTCAGAAACATCATCATTCGAAGACGATACCAGTCCATCAGAAGGCACAGAACTTCCTATCAACGAGAAATATTTTTGTATTATAAATGACAAGTATTCTACTCTACTCCCAAACAACGAACGTATCGCAACTTCTGGGTAGTAAAAGACAACAGGTACCTTATTTCCTCAGCAATGCTGTGCCGATGCTTATGATGTATCTTTCTTGCTCGTTTCGTTTGGCATTCTTATTTAAAATAGCTCCGATCGGTTTTCCATGTTCTATAATAACCCAATATTTCAAAGCAATGGAAACTATACGAATAGACATTATCCATTTTTAAAAACATTTTATTTAAAAATCAAAAATTTTAGCGTCACTTACATGGCAAATTTATATAATGGCTTTTTACCCGGATATTAATAACAAATAAAAAAGCTGCTATGACCGAAAATAAACAAATACCTAAAAGTGCCGGTTAAGCAGAACTAAAATACCAGTATCTGTTTTAACCGGTCGGTTTTTCCCATCCGTAGATCTCGTGTACGCTTTGAACCTTCGAAATCTGTCAGACAGCCCGAAGTGGGTGTACCACCCTAGTAGGAACGTATCTCCAGCCTTATGTCTCTAAGACCGTGTTTGCTCCTTGACCTCTCCGAAATCTTTTCCTGCAGTTTGTTCCGACTTAGTAAAATCACTCTCTATTATGTACATTATAATCCCATAGCACTCTCTTGGGTACTCCCAGGATTATTCTTACTTCTGAAGGTTTCTTTCTGTTAAGAATCGCATGTTCTATTTCGTGTAATTCAATGATATAAGTGTCCAAGATGATGTGGAGTTGATTCCTGACACATACATTCAAACTAATGCAGACAAACAATGGAATGGCTCCTTATCCAACACCACAGGAGAACTTATTGCTCTATTATTGTCATCGCGTACAAATATTACGAAAACTATCAGTAGAGACGTGGCGCTATGAATTACCATTGCCTCGTCCTAAGCGTAATACGACACTGGACTCCAGAGCTGAAGCAGCATATCGCTCTCCTGACCATTAAAGTCCGCTTTCGAAGAAGAAAAGAAAGGAAGAAGCTTTGGTTTTAAACTTCCTTCGATTATGGGGTCTTCAGAAAATTTCGCTTGCGAAACAAGAGCAACTGCTTCCAATTCGGGCAGATCACAACAAACTGAATGGATCCCGATCCAGCCCTCCCACAGACGAAACTGCGATCCAAACACGATTCTCCGTGTGATACTCAGACGTACTGATCACTCTCAACACCTTTCAAAATCTTACCTTTAAACGTTCTACAAACCTGACGAGTCCTCACATTCTAGCTGAGATGAACTAAAATAACTCATCACTTATTTTCAATCGGCGAATTTTTCTATCAAATGACACCATGCTTTAGAATTTTAAAGTTGCCTAAGAAGGGAAAGCAGAAAGGTGGAAGGAGTATATAGAGGGTCTATACAAGGGCGATGTACTTGAGGACAATATTATGGAAATGGAAGAGGATGTAGAGGAAGATGAAATGGGAGATATGATACTGCGTGAAGAGTTTGACAGAGCACTGAAAGACCTGAGTCGAAACAAGGCGCCCGGAGTAGACAATATTCCATTGGAACTACTGACGGCCGTGGGAGAGCCAGTCCTGACAAAACTCTACCATCTGGTGAGCAAGATGTATGAAACAGGCGAAATACCCTCAGACTTCAAGTAGAATATAATAATTCCAATCCCAAAGAAAGCAGGTGTTGACAGATGTGAAAATGACCGAACTATCAGCTTAATAAGTCACAGCTGCAAAATACTAACACGAATTCTGTACAGACGAATGGAAAAACTAGTAGAAGCCAACCTCGGGGAAGATCAGTTTGGATTCCGTAGAAACACTGGAACACGTGAGGCAATACTGACCTTACGACTTATCTTAGAAGAAAGATTAAGGAAAGGCAAACCTACATTTCTAGCATTTGTAGACTTAGAGAAAGCTTTTGACAATGTTGACTGGAATACTCTCTTTCAAATTCTAAAGGTGGCAGGGGTAAAATACAGGGAGCGAAAGGCTATTTACAGTTTTTACAGAAACCAGATGGCAGTTGTAAGAGTCGAGGGACATGAAAGGGATGCAGTGGTTGGGAAGGGAGTAAGACAGGGTTGTAGCCTCTCCCCGATGTTGTTCAATCTGTATATTGAGCAAGCAGTAAAGGAAACAAAAGAAAAATTCGGAGTAGGTATTAAAATTCATGGAGAAGAAATAAAAACTTTGAGGTTCGCCGATGACATTGTAATTCTGTCAGAGACAGCAAAGGACTTGGAAGAGCAGTTGAATGGAATGGACAGTGTCTTGAAAGGAGGATATAAGATGAACATCAAAAAAAGCAAAACAAGGATAATGGAATGTAGTCTAATTAAGTCGGGTGATGCTGAGGGAATTAGATTAGGAAATGAGGCACTTAAAGTAGTAAAGGAGTTTTGCTATTTGGGGAGCAAAATAACTGATGATGGTCGAAGTAGAGAGGATATAAAATGTAGGCTGGCAATGGCAAGGAAAGCGTTTCTGAAGAAGAGAAATTTGTTAACATCCAGTATAGATTTAAGTGTCAGGAAGTCATTTCTGAAAGTATTCGTATGGAGTGTAGCCATGTATGGAAGTGAAACATGGACGATAAATAGTTTGGACAAGAAGAGAATAGAAGCTTTCGAAATGTGGTGCTACAGAAGAATGCTGAAGATTAGATGGGTAGATCACATAACTAATGAGGAAGTATTGAATAGGATTGGGGAGAAGAGAAGTTTGTGGCACAACTTGACCAGAAGAAGGGATCGGTTGGTAGGACATGTTCTGAGGCATCAAGGGATCACCAATTTAGTATTGGAGGGCAGCGTGGAGGGTAAAAATCGTAGAGGGAGACCAAGAGATGAATACACTAAGCAGATTCAGAAGGATGTAGGTTGCAGTAGGTACTGGGAGATGAAAAAGCTTGCACAGGATAGAGTAGCATGGAGAGCTGCATCAAACCAGTCTCAGGACTGAAGACCACAACAACAACAACAAGTATCGAGATCAGAAGAAACTGTAGTTACTCAAGTGTATTTACTCAAGTGCTCAAACGTTTTAATCGCTGAATTCTAGTTCCATCCCACATCAGATGATGTCCACGTAGACTCATCTTTCTGTCCAAGCCAAACTTTGTGGAGGTTAAAAATCAGCCACGCAATTCTGTTGTGAGATCTTGCGATACAGGCACATGGAGCACTTCCGATATCTTCATACGATGTTCCTGACAGAAGCTTTTTGAATTCTGTCCCGTGCTAGTTCTGTTGCATGTACCCGCACATCGACCGCGTGTTATTGAGTTCAAACTGATATGCAAAAAATTCCATGATTTTCTTCTCTGTAGCTAAGCCGACTATAGACGATGGATTCTAGTTCCTTGAGTTATGAAGTGGTATTCATTAGCACTCAACTCTTCCCATAAGACGTAAATTCTGTGGAGTTTGGGAAGTAGATAAGAAATAATGGCGGTAGAGCCACTGGTAAGAAATTTTTCCGTGAGATACAAAAGTTCCAGATCGATTCCCGATCTGGCACATAATTTTAATCTGCCAGCAAGTTTCAAATCAACTCAGGCTCCGCTGCAGTGAGAATTCCTGCTGGATGGCAATAGTTGCAGTAAACGGACATGACCACATAAAGAGAATTTCTTATGAAAGGGTGGTACCTCGCAGTATGTTTCTTTCCCTTAAGAAACTAAGCTTGAGACTGGATTAACGTTCAACAGTTAATCAGTTCCGCTACGTACATTACCGACCTCTAAGCCATCGCCAACGGTTCAATTACATAACACTTTAACATCTGTTTGGACGATGGTACCAGCTCCAGGCTCTCAGTTAAACGATGGTGTTGGACAACGAATTCTGAGAGCTCCAAACACAAGTTCGTACATACAATTTCCTTTTTAAAAAAATTCTGTGAGTGGAAAGGACAAATTTTCTTCTTCCTTTTATGGTTGCCTGTAATTCCATCATAGAAGGGACTGAATTAGTTCATCCAAGACAAGGACAGGTGGAATGATTTTTCAGTCAAATGGAATGTTTTATGAATTAAAATCATTGTTCATTACAGGAGAAAATCATGTAATGTTCAAATTGATTAAGAAGACAACCTTCACAGCAGGACCAGTGAACTGCCAGTAATTACGTCCTACATGAGGGCTCAACATAAGGCGGAAACGTACTACGTCGGAGCAAAATGCACTGGGTTACAGATGAAGGAAATTTGAAAGTGTGATGGGAGTGGTTGTCGGAAGTGCCAGCAAACTTATCCATGTCTTTCTGTCTTGTTCCAGTACCCTGATTCCTCCGGGAAACTTTACAAACAGAAGAATTTGTGAATCCAATTCTCGAATTATTTTAATGAATGAGCGCTCTCGTATTTGCAGTTTTGCAGTTTATCTTAACCTTCATACTGCACTGTGTATTACTTACCAGTGTTCACGGCTTGTAGGTTTGAACTACCGCTAGCTATGTGCACCATCACCTGCACAGTGGAATCTTTTGCTGTAACACGCCTAATTCACTTTAAAGCACCTGCTTCGATCCAGGGTCTAGTTCTGTCCTTAATTCCAAAGATACTGAAAAAAAGCAACAGTGAAGATCAGTTATCAAAGTTCTGAATATTGTTTTATGTTATTACTCACACTTTACGTTTACATCTACGGCATTTCATTGGCGATGCATTCAATTGCAGTCATGTAATGGAGGAAACTAGAGCCACCATCTGTTGGAAAATAAAATAAAGTTATTATAAGAGGCAGTAAAATCAAAAAGAGACAGACGGGAAAAAAGTAAATAAACTGTTCATTATTTCAAAAGAAACCGCTACAACTGTTAATACATTTATCTCAATGTGAGACAAGACGGTCAATGCCTTCATGGAAAAATTATTGCGGTTGCCTACGGAACCTTGATTGTACCCAGGCAAGCACATCTTCGTCCGAAACAAATCGACTACCACGAATGTCCTTCGTCAAGGCTCCAAAAATATAGAACTCGCATGGGGAGAGTTCTGGATTTAATTAAGTATGCGGAAGGCTTTACACACCCTCCATGCAGCCCAATCTCTTTCCATGTAAATTTTTTTGGAACCCTGACTAAAGAAATTTGTGGCCGTCGATTTGATAATACAGAAGTAGTGGATCCATAATAGAAACATTTTTGAAAAAGATACGTTTGTTAACATCTAATATAAATTTAAATGTTAAAAACTTGTTTCTGAAGGCATTTTTTACGACTGTAAACCTGTACAGATGTGAAATGTGATCAATAAACAGTTCAGACAAGAAGAGAAAACCTTTCACAAATATCGCTCCCTGTCATAAAACTTGTTAACTACTTAAATTATTTAATTAGCTGAATCGTTCGAGGTTATATCTCATCATCAGGCTACAGTGATAGTACAAAAAACATTTAACACAAGTGCACCTAGATATTAACGTTTCTTTGTATAGTCTTGGTATATGGGGAAATAGAAGGACGAGCTAATAAATGGCGATGCCACTTTGTCTGTTGGTCTGCTGTTCACATGAAAAATGTTTCAAAAATAATTACTGAGTTTGTTCTTGTGAGGTGATAGTCTTCTTATGATGTGTTGAGGTGCTCCACCCTCTTTCTATGAACCTTTTGAACTTGTAAGCCATTGTTAACAAATTTCTAAATGTAACTTGAAACACGATATCATAAACAAATCAACAGTGCAGAATACAAGATGGCGGTCAAAACAAAGTTTATTTCTTTTGTATTTGTAAATAATAGACTTCAGCTATCAGTCGTCCTTTGGAATTTTTATTGGCAGATCTAGATTTCAGCTAGCAACTAGCAATTTTCAATGCTAAAAATGGATAGTGGTATGTAATATACAAACCATATGAGTTAAACCATTAATTCCAACTTTTTATGACATCAGCTAACTATGTACCTGTTTTATTTTTAGCATTGAAAATGGCTAGTTGCTAGCTGAAATCTAGATCTGCAATTAAAATCCCAAAGGACGACTAATGGCTGAAATCTATTATTTACAAATCAAAATAACGATCGCTGCGTGCAACAGTCTCTGAATGGAGGGTAACCTGATGAAGTTTATTTCTATTTGATTATTGATATGTCGATCTTGTTGTTCTCAGTCACTTGCAGTGTCTTCTGCTGTCGCATCACTGATTTTGGGTAGCGAAATATGCTAAAAAATGAGCGACTGTGACAGTTTCATAATAACACAATATCAGGAGGGTAACAGAATACATTTTTTGAAGTTAACAATAAACAATACAAACCAGATCCTGAACAGCAATGTGCACAGAAAAACCAACAAACGCAGGCACTGCCTTTAATAAATCCTCCACACACCCCACCTCGCATAAACAAGTTGCATTACGATGCTTCTTAGACAGAGCAAAGAACTTCCCACTTAATGCTGCCGACTACGAGACAGAAATAAACGACATCAAATACACTGCACTAAACTAGTGCTATAGTAAACATCAAACAGATATAATTTCACAGCACATAACAAAAAACAAAAACAAATAAACTGACACAGCCACTTCACACGGCATTCAAAAACTGAAGTATATCAAAGCTCTGTAAGTCCATCTTTTTGCAAGATCGTTGCTGGACATCGGCTGTTCGGCAAGTGATGATCGAAGGGATCGCTGTGTTAAGAAGAAATCTACGGATACCAGTCACTGAATGCTGGTCCCTATTTCGGTTGGGGCAGAGGTAGATTCTTCCCATACATCGGTCAAGGGGTATGAAGATGGCGTAATATAACGCTGAACCGATTGTACAAATAAAATAAAACTGGAAATTTGGACGGCTGAAGGTATTTTGATTTGACATTTTTATAAACTACATAACTACAAGTGGAAATACGCTCCTGTCGGAGGACAAAAAAGTGGTATGTTCTTCTAAAAGACTCTGACAGGAAAATGGGGAACCACTTGTCTCAATCCTGGTTTCGCCGTCCTCATAAAAAAATTTGGCATAAGAATATTTTCGTGCTCTTTTAAAATGCAACATTCTAAATCCTTTTACTCAGTCTCTCTTTGCAGTTAAGCCTTCATACTCAGCATCTACCTCTCACTGCCACTGTCTATTCAAAGTATACCAGGTATAGAAGTATGAAACCGGAATTTCCCTACAGACGGCGCTAGTCGTCAGTACAGGGCCCGTGGGACCGCGTCTGCAGCGCCACCTGTTCCTGTAACGGCTGACTACGAATGTCCACACCCAACACCCAGTAACCCAAGTTCCATACATCTGTATCTGCTTCAAACCCGTAAACATGTCGAGTTTTGTGACTACGAACTACGATTTGTGGAGAGAATTGGTTTTCTATTATCATTTGAAGAAAACTGCTGCAGAATCGAAGCTGTAGGCGAACATGCTCTTGGGAAAACACAATGTTTCGAGTGGTTCAAATTCAAAAGTGGTGGTCCTGACTTGATAAATGACGTGCGCAGGAAACCACCGAAAAAGTTCGAAGACAACGAATTGCAGGCCTTATTGGATGAAGATGATACTCAAACTCAACAGCAGCTCGCGGAACAGTTGAATGTGACGCAGAAAGCCGTTTCTCTTCGATTGGAAGTTATGGGGACGGTGAAGAAAGTGGGAAAATGAGTTCCGCATTAACTGAATGAGATACAGCAAGTAAATCGAAAGACCACTTGTAAAATTCTGCTCGCCAGATACAAAAGAAAGTCGTTTCTCCATCGAATAGTGACAGGTGACAAAAAATGGATATATTTCTAGAATCCTAAGCGTCGTAAATCATGGGTGAATCCAGGCAAACCATCGACATCCACTACAAGACCAAATCGCTTTGGAAAGAAGACAATGCTCTGTGTTTGGTGGGATCACAAGGTATCACCGAATATGAGCTGCCAAAACCTGGTGAAAACGTTACCACTGATTGCTACCAACAGCAAATGATCGATTTAAATCGAGCATTACGTGAAAATCGACCGGAATATAGAAAAAGACAACACAAAGTCATATTGCTCCATGATAACGCCCTATCACACACAGTAAAACGGGTCTGGGAAATACTAGGGCATGCGGCTTATTCTCCAGACTTGGCTCCTTCCGATTATCGTCTATTTGCATCACTGGGACACCTCTCGCTAAACAACATTTCAGTTCGTACGTAAATGTACGAAAATGGCTCGCTGACTGGTTCGCTTCAAAAGAAGAACTGTTCTTTTGGTGTGGCATTCATAACCCGCCAGAGCGGTGGGAGAAATGTATGAATAGCAATGGAGATTATTTTGAATGAAATATTGTTTATCAATTTCAAACCACAGACGTGTAATTACTGCAACCAAATTCCGGTTTCATACTTCTACACCTGGTACATCTCTCTCACTGTCTTCTTTTTCTCCCATCGATTTATAGTACATCCCACCTTCACTATCTTCTCTCTCAGTACATTGACCCCTTTTGTCTTTCTTTCTTACTGCCGCTGTCTCCACTACACCTCGGCAGCTCAAAAACTTTGGGGGCTCCAACTTATTTTTCCCCTATATCCACGCGTTACAAAATTCATTCAAAAATATGCCCTTCCCTACATCTATGTGTTCAAGTTCGCCGGTCTGAGGTGGGTTCAGACCCCGCTCAAGTTCGTCGGTCTGAGGTGGGTCTAGACCCCGCAAGCACATGCATGGTCTCCAGTCATCTCTCTTTAATCTTTTCCATTCCTTCCTCTCTCTTCTGCTCCCACTACTTCTACCTCCATCCATCTCTCTTTCACTTTTACTCTCACTCTCTCACCGAACACCGCAATCTCCTCCCTCTTTCTACTCCGCTGCTATTGTCTTCATCCATCTCTCTTTTCCTTCACTGTCACTTTCTCTCTCTCATCATCACGGTCTCTTCACTTTTTCTCTCTCAATGGCCTCCCTCCATTCTCTTACTGGTCACGGTAGCTCTCCTACTCTCCTTTAGTACAAAGAAATGCGAATATGTCCCAGGTCCAATTTTTGTGGTGAAGAAGGCAGACTGGGGACTGAGGTAATTGATTCCCCACTTTTCTGTCAGAGACCTTTAGGGGAACATAGTCGCCCTTTTTGTGCTGCGCCAGGAGCATTTTTCCAGTGGGTCCCTTCTTTTCGCAGCTACAGCAAGATGTACTGCTTATAGAAAATAAATACTATGGTTCAAATGACTCCGAGCACTATGGGACTTAACATCTGCAGTCATCAGTCCCCTAGAACTTAGAACTACTTAAACCAAACTAACCTTAGGACATCACATACATCCATGCCCGAGGCAGGATTCGAACCTGCAACCATAGCGGTCGCCCGGTTCCACACTGAAGCGTCTAGAACCGCTCGGCCACAGCGGCCAGCTATAAATTATATAGCTAAATAGATTTTGACTGTTTTTTTTTTACATGTATTGACGGAAAAAATCGGGACACCAAGAAGGAGTTGTGTGACATAAAAGAAATTGGAAGGCTACATCTGAAATTTTGTTCCATCCACATCTACATCTACATCCATACTCCGCAAGCCACCTGACGGTGTGTGGCAGAGGGTACCTTGAGTACCTCTATCCGTTCTCCCTTCTATTCCAGTCTCGTATTGTTCGTGGAAAGAAGGATTGTCGGTATGCCTCTGTGTGGGCTCTAATCTCTCTGATTTTATCCTCATGGTCTCTTCGCGAGATATACGTAGGAGGGAGCAATATACTGCTTGACTCCTCGGTAAAGGTATGTTCTCGAAACTTCAACAAAAGCCCGTACCGACCTACTGAGCGTCTCTCCTGCAGAGTCTTCCACTGGAGTTTATCTATCATCTCCGTAACGCTTTCGTGATTACTAAATGATCCTGTAACGAACTGCGCTGCTCTCCGTTGGATCTTCTCCATCTCTTCTATCAACCTTATCTGGTAGGGATCCCACACTGCTGAGCAGTATTCAAGCAGTGGGCGAACAAGCGTATTGTAACCTACTTCCTTTGTTTCGGATTTCATTTCCTCTCGATTCTTCCAGCGAATCTCAGTCTGGCATCTGCTTTACCGACGATCAACTTTATATGATCATTCCATTTTAAATCACTCCTAATGCGTACTCCCAGATAATTTATGGAAGTAACTGCTTCCAGTTGCTGACCTACTATATTGTAGCTAAAAGATAAGGGATCTTTCTTTCTATGTATTCGCAGCACATTACATTTGTCTACGTTGAGATTCAATTGCCATTCCCTGCACCATGCGTAAATTCGCTGCAGGTCCTCCTGCATTTCAATACAATTTTCCATTGTTACAACCTCTCGATATACCACAGCATCATCCGCAAAAAGCCTCAGTGAACTTCCAATGTCATCCATAAGGTCATTTATGTATATTGTGAATAGCATCGGTCCTACGACACTCCCCTGCGGCACACCTGAAATCGCTCTTACTTCGGAAGACTTCTCTCCATTGAGAATGACATGCCGCGTTCTGTTATCTAGGAACTCTTCAAACCAGTCACACAATTGGTCTGATAGTCCATATGCTCTTCCTTTGTTCATTAAACGACTTTGGGGAACTGTATCGAACGCATAGGAGTGGCGTATAGCGCCACCATGAGGGTGAAAATCAGGTTTCCTTTACGCACATGCTGTAAAAGTCGTGAACGTTGGTTATCTTTAACATTGGACGTGGTGAATTGATGTTAGCCAAGAATTCGTTTAAGGGGACAAAGACGCCATTATCAACAACTCATTGAGTTTGAATGGAATCGTGTAATAAGGCTACGAGAAGCTGGAAGTTACTGCACAAAGACTTGGCTGGAATGTTGCCATTGTACATGATTGCTGGCAGTGGTGGTCACGAGAATAAGAAGACCGGGGTCCAGAAGGCCACGCTGCACTGCTAAGAGGGAAGACCATCATGTTCGGCATATGGCTCTGGCACATCATACTGCATCTGGAGCAGCAGTTTGAGCAGCACTTGGCATCACAGAGACACAACCAACAGTTACTGATCGGTTACTTCAAGGACAGCTCCGAGACAGCCACCCCGTAGCGTGCATTCCTCTGACTCTAATCCATCGTCGTTAGCGACTTCAGTGGTGTCAAGCAAGAGCTCATTGGAGGGCAGAGCGGAGGTCTGTTGTGTTTTCTGATGAGAGCTGGTTCTGCCTAGGCGCCAGTGATCGCCGTGAGTTGGTTAGAAGGAGGCCAGTTGAAAGCCTGCAAACAACCTGTCTGCGTGCTAGACGCTCTGGGCCTACACGTGGTGTTATGGTCTGGTGTATGATTTCGGATGACGGTAGCAGCAATCTCGTGGTTATCCAGCGCACCCTGACTGCAAATATGTACGTCAACCTGCTGATTTGACCTGTTGTGTTGCCATTCACGAACAGCATTCCAAGTGGTGTTTTCTAACGGGATAACGCTCACCCACGTTCCACTGTTGCAGCCCATCATGTTCTACGGAGTGTGGACATGTTGCCTTGGCCTGCTCAATCACCAGAACTGTAGCCTATCGAGCACGTGTGAGACATCATTGGACGACAACTCCAGCGTCATCCACAAAAAGCATTAACCGTCCCTGTATTGACCGACCAAGAGTAACAAGCATACAACTCCATCACGCAAACTGAGATCTAGCACCTGTGCAACACAACGCATGCACTTTTCCATGCTTGCGTTAAACATTCTGGCGGTTACACAAGCTATTAATATGCCAGCATTTACTTGTGATTTTGCAGCACTGATCACTTTCATTGTTACCTAGACAAAAGTATTCCCAAAAGTTTATTGCTCAACATTAATTGTTTTGGTGCTGCGAATTTTTTTCTGGTAGTGCACTTCGGCAGGTTTATGTGCTTTGACATACTTAACAAGACCTTAGGCACAATATAAGGTTAACACGAAATCGCTCACTTTAATTTTTTTCCTGCGTACTTTGCTCCTCGGTTGCAGTTTATTGCGAAAGATCGGCTTATGGTTTGCATTTTAAAAATTTAAAAATTTTACTTTAAATAGTTTACTCGATTTTCAGTCTTTCCAATTTTAGATAATTTTTCGTGTCATTCTAAGCTCTTTTCAGGCATGTTAAGAACCTTTGTCTTCATTTTTTGTCACTGCAGCACCACTTTGGGTATATTTCTATAGACGTGAAGTGCCCATTATACAGAGACAGCGCGTCACAAAGCTTAATTGCTGAAAATATGCTGATGAAAACATAGTTTAGTGACCTCAGAAAAGCTACTCTGACCATAGAACCCTTGCCATGTGATCATTTCGTCAGTTAAAACAACATTTACGACGGCATTCAGTGCTGTATCAAACATTTTTGCAAGTTATTCATCTTTTTTCGCAATTTAAAGTTATTTTTGTGTAATTAATTTATAAAAACCCTATAAGTAAACGACCTGACAGATAGGTTGAGCAGCACGGGAAGTCTTATCTTTGAGTTGAGACTGTAGGAGAAATGAGGATGACTTGGACAGGATTTGTGTTTGATGTGATGAATGGCAGCCTGCTCTGAATGTAGCTAATGCAGATGAGTAGGAAAAACAATCCTGTAATGTTCGAATACTGTTATAGTGATGCACTGTTTGGCACTGTCACGTCGATTAAATATCTAGGGATGATGTTGCAAAGCAGAAATAGAGCAGCAAGTACGTACAGTAGTAGTGAAGGTGAATGGTCGACTCAGAAATGGGAGAATTCTAGAAAGGTGTAAATCTATAAAGGAGACTGTTGAACACTTGTGTGACCCATTCCTGAGTACTATCGAGTGTTTAGGATCTCCACAGGTTGAGTTAAAAATAGTCGTTGAAGAAGACTGGTTACCGGTAGGTTTAGTCAACACGAAAGTAATACGAAAACGCTCCATGACGTCACACTGGAGTCTCTGGAGAGAAGATGTTCTTTTCGCGACACACGGTTGAGGAAGTTTAGGGAACCGGCATTTGCGACACAATACGGAACTATCCTACTATCTTCGACAGGTATCTCGCATGAGGACCGCTAAGACAAAAGAAACCAGAGCTCGTACGGTACCGTAGCAACAGTCGTATTTCTCTTGCTACATTTGCAACAGGTGCATGTATGTATGTATTGAACTGGGGACCTAGAAACGACGGAGAGATTTTTTTTCTTTACTTGTACTGTGAAACCTTACTTCTTGCCAAATTTCATCACTGCAGATCAATGAGAAGTACCCTACACGAGTCGATGAGTGAGATTGCGACTATCAGCGTATGTGACATAAACAGCCGTATATTTTGATTGCATTGACTCAGAAGCTACGATCTTTTACACCACCAAGGGGCTGTACACCTCAATATGTTAAATTTCAACTTCGTACGTCTACCCGTTCCTAAGGAAAAGGGTTTTTACAGCCAAATTTACACACAGACGAACAGCAAAGCGATCCAATAAGGGTTCCGTTTTTACCGATTGAAACACGACACCCCAAAAACTATGTAGACGTAAAGAAAAAAATGTAGAATGTTAATGACGTTTGTTCTATTTAAAATGTTTGATGAGCTTTCACACAAAAAATTCGGAGGCATTACTTTTTAGCAAGCTCTCGTATAAACACGATCTAATATACACACATCAAAAAAAGTTGTGCATCACCCGGTTCCCAGAACTCCTGGAGACAGGCGTTGACTTTGGATGTTGTATCACAGACATAGTCGCTTTCACTGTTCAGAGATGTCACTAAACCCGCCCAAAGACGTAAACAGCCTTGCATGAGCAGCGCCTATTAGACGGAGGGGGTCCGACAGCCGATCAGTTCCAGTCATACCACCAGGAAGGAGGTACACAGCTTGTGTTGTCTGTAGTTCAATCAAACCTAGACGTGCCAGGAAGGACTCTCAACAAGGCGTCTCGGAGTGAACCAAAGCGATGTTGTTCGGGCATGGAGGAGATACAGAGAGACAGAAACTGTCGATGACATACCTCGCTCAGGCCGTCCCAGGGCTATTACTACAGTAGATGACCGCTACCTAAGGATTATGGCTCGGAGGAACCCTGAATGCAACGCCACCATGTTGAATAATGCTTTTCGTGCAGCCACAGCACGACGTGTTACGACTCAAACTGCGCGCAATACGCTGCATGGTGCGCAACTTCACTCCCGACGTCCATGGCGAGATCCATGTTTGCAACCACGACACCATGCAGCGCGGTACAGATGGGCCCAACAACATGCCGAATGGACCGCTCAGGATTGGCATCACGTTCTCTTCACCGATGAGTGTCACATATGCCTTGAACCAGACTATCGTCGGAGACGTGTTTGGAGGCAACCCGGTCAGGCTGAACGCCTTACACACATTGCCCAGCGAGTGCAGCAAGGTGGAGTTTCCCTGCTGTTTTGGGGTGTCATTATCCGGGGCCGACGTACGCCGCTGTTGGTCATGGAAGGCGCCTTAACAGCTGTACGATACGTGAATGCCATCCTCCGACCGACAGTGCAACCATATTGGCAGCATATTGGCGAGGCATTCGTCTTCATGGACGTCAATTCGCGCCGCCATCCTGCACATCTTGTGAATGACTTCCTTCAGGATAACGACATCGCTCGATTAAGTGGGCAGCATGTTCTCCGGACATGAACCGTATAGAACATGCCTGGGATAGATTGAAAAGGGATGTTTATGAACGACGTGACACGCCAACCACTCTGAGGGATCTGCGCCGAATAACCGTGGAGAAGTGGGACAATCTGGATCAACAGTGCCTTGATGAACTTGTGGATAGTATGCCACGACGTGCAATGCAAGAGAACGTGCTGCTGGGTATTAGAGGTACCGGTGTGTACAGCAATCTGGACCACCAGTTCTGAAGGTCTCGCTGTATGGTGGTACAACATGCAATGTGTGGTTTCCATGAGCAATAAAAAGGGCGGAAACGATGTTTATGTTGATCTCTATTCCAATTTCCTGTAGAGGTTCCGGAACTCCCGGAACCGAGGTGATGAAAAACTTTTTTCGATGTGTGTAGAACGTCGGAAGTTCCATAACGCTTTTAGCGGATAATGCTGTTGTATACAGAGAAGACGCAACGCTACAAAATTTTAGCGAAATGAAGGAAGACCTGCAGAGGATCAACGCTTAGCCCAGGGAGTCGCAATTGACCCTCAACGTAACGTACGGAACGATATGAAATGAAAAGGCCACGTAAACATCAGATGTCAGAGTATTACTGGAAGAATTCTCAGGAAACGCAATCCATCAAAAAAGGAACTAGCTTACAAAACATTCGTATAGCCAACACCTGAGTATCTGTACCAGATAGTATTGATAAACTAAGAAGATTCAAAGAAGAGCAGCACGTTTCGCTACAGGTTTATTTAGTAAGCGCGAAAGCATCCGCGAGATGATCACTCAACTCAGACGCAGACGCTGCAAGGGTGGCGTCCTGCATCACAATACGATCTACTGTTAAAATTCCGAGAGAATACATTTCTAGAATAGACAACCAATACAGGATGTTTCAAAAAGGACGTTACAACTTTAAAAATTCATATAAATTCGTTGAAACAAGATATAGAGCTGGGTTTAGTGTTATTATGTAGGGAAACACATCAAGTTATTTTACCTTACACTAAAGATGTTGTTTGTGACTTCCGTTGGTTATCCTGAACATATCGGAAGTCTATTTCTTCCCTAACTCGCTGTAGCATTGCAGGTGTAACTTGCTCAGTGGAGGCGCAAGTTCTTGCTCTAAGTTCAGATAGAGAAGCCGGCTCAGGAGGTACAAACATGACGTCCTTTATGAATCCCCATAAAAAAATCGAGTGGTGTCAGGTTTGGGGAACGTGGGGGCCATGCAATTGGCGCATCACGGCCAATCCATTGACCTGGAAAGCGGTCACTGAGAAAATCCCGGAAGTCAGGCAGTAATGGTGTGGTGCACCACCTTCCATGAAGTGAACATTTCGTTCTTAGTCATCCTCATCGATCTGTGGTATCAAAAATTGTTGTAACATATTCAGATACACTATCCCATTGATGGTTCTCTCACAGAACAAAGGGGCGGTACACTTTGTTCTTGCTCAATGCACAAAAAACGTTCAGTTTAGGGCTATCACGAATACGTTGCAATGTTCTATGTGGATGTTCACTGCCCCAGATCCTACAGTTAGGTGTACTAATCTTGCCACTTAAGTAAAAATTCGACTCGTCAGAAAAGATGATGTTGTCCAAGAAATGTTCATCCTCAAGTAATCGATTTAACAAATACGTACAGACGTTATTGCGAGTAATTTTATCAGCGTCTTTTATTGCTTGTACGAACGTCAATATGTACGGTTTCAAATGCAAACGGTTTTCCAACACACGCCAAACAGTCGTATGTGCGATTTGCAGTTAGCTAGATGTAAGCCGGGTCGATTTCGTAGGGCTGTTGACAAAACGTTGTCTCACTCGCTCAAGGATGTCGTCAGATGTGGTTGGACGACCTGAGGATTCCCCATGTCTTACCGAGCACCCTGTTTCCACAAAACATTTGTACCACTCATAAATTGTAGGCGTACTAGGAGGGTCTTTAGCGTGCTTGGTACGGAAATTACGCTGAACTGTTGTCGCCGACTTCGATTCTTCAAATCAAAACAAACAGCTAGCACGCTCGAGTCCAGTGAAGGCCGCCATCCTTAACACAACAACTACTAGTGCTCCTTACGTTCTAATTTGGCACTAGCGAACTACGCGAGACAAAATTTGATGTATTTCCCTACAAACTGACATTACAATCACCTCTGAAAGTACTATGAATTAATTATATGAATTTTCAAAGTTGTAAAGTCCTTTTTAAACACCCTGTAAATTGCTTCCTCCTATGTATAAATCGACAAAAGACCATGAAGATAACATTAGAGAGATTCGAGTCAACATGGAGGCTTACCAGCAAATCGTTCTTCCCGTGAACCATACGCGACTGGAGCAGAAAAAGGGGATGTGGCAGTGATACACAAACTCTCTCCGCCACTCAAAGTAAGGTAGTTTGCGGAATGCAGATGTAGAAATACTCGCTATGACCAAACGAACGAAACGGCGATGGAATCGATCGACGTTACTGACCTGTATTCAAACTAATGAACAGTTTAACTTTACTACAGCATGGCTGTGAGTATAGAACAATGCGGTCTCAGGCGGTGTAGAATCGGCATCTACTAGTCGCTCCGAGAAGTTCTCACACAATGGGCAGAAGTGACGCTGGCCAGGCCTTTTAAAGACCGATTGCTGCCCCACATTAATATACCTACGCCTTCAAAGGAAGAGCGTATACTTCTAGCCTGATGGGCCACAGAGACTGGCCACTTTCCTTTGGCCACAGAAGTTCCCTGCCCTGGCGCCGTATCAACCGTTAGAGCGGCTGTCTCTTCTGTGTTTTAGTGCGTCTCACGACTAAGAAGACCCCCCTTCAAACTTGAATCGTTTTAACGATACCGCCATCTCGAACACGCTATTAACTGCTCTCAAAACGACGGCAGCCGAGATTCCAGCTCCTCTGTATGTCTGGCCTATAATTACATCGCTTTCTTCCTTTCTGAAATATCTTCTTCTTCTACTTCGGAGCTTCCCCCAGGAGTTAGCTGTTTTCGACCTCCACAGGCCTCTTTCGTTGCAGTCTGCCGGGGCTAGATTTGTGTCTTCCATTGCTTCCTGTATGATTTTTTCTATCTTAGTGCTGGCCTTCCTCTCCTTCTTCTTGCGGGAGGCTGCTAGTTTAAAATCTTCCTTGGCCATCTATGGCTGGGCACTCTCTGTACATGCTTGTACGTCTGAAGCGTTCCAACCTCCAAAGTTTTTGTTACGGAGCGCGTTATCTCCATTCGCCTCCACACCTACACATTTCATATCCTACGAGTATCTTGCCTCCTTAACTGAGATATCTTCTCATAAAGCTCAATTCCCATGTTCTACTTCCTGCGTAACTTTCATTGTTTCAGGCCACATTTCAGCTCCATATCAAACTATTTTGTCCACCACATTTTAAATATCATTTTCTGTGTCTTGCTCAATATTATTATTCCGTATTACTCCACGCAAAGCTTTATTAGCTCTCTTCCCCACTGTTGTCCTGGAACTAATATCCTTGTCACATGTACCCAAGTTATCTGTTATTGTTCCCGAATATTTTTAGCTTTCTCAGCGTCAGATTTCATCAAATACAGTCCCCTAAACATTCACTGCGTCTTTTCCTGACTTATTGCCGAACTCCGTTTGATGTCCCCCTCTTAAGCTTCCTCAGCATGTATCCATATCCTCTTGATCTTGAGAGAAAATAACTTGATCACCGGCCTGAGCGTTTTTTGTATCAGCCATTCGTAGCCTGTTCCAAATAAATAATAGATGACATTCCACAACCTGGTTTAGACATTTGTCTAGTAAAATACTTTGAGTAAGCTTGTTTCCCATGTCATTCATTACTTTTGTGTTCATGTGTAACATTTTAACCAGGTTAATCTACTTTTCTCTCAACAACCCTTCTCATTACTTCCCAAAATGTTACTCTAATGCTGTAATTATCGATTGAATTTTTAGACAAAACGAAGTAAAATTGGTATACAAATTATTAATATACCAGCGGGTTGCTCATCATCAAAGGGTCCCGAATCTGTCACTTTATTTGTTACGTCTGGACTCATCCTTTGTTTCTGCTCTTGTGCAGCCTCCCATCTGCTCGTCACGACACGTGGAATTCTTGGGAGAACTCGTAGCATCTGGTGTTGTGGGTTTCCCACTCGTAATATTTTCCTGGTACTCTGAAACTTGCTTCATCGGAATCCGACTGTATGAAGGACGTTGAATAAGTAATGCAACACATCTTTTTCTCGGCCAATTTCGGTTGAATAAATTTTTGAAATTTTCTGTGGGTCATCGCGGAAAACTATAGTCTCATGAAGTTCAGAGGGGTGGCAGCGCTGTACATAGCCTTCAAAATAGCATCTGTAACAAAGGTACGTTCCGAGCAGAGCGCTGTTCTTTAGTTTCTTTTGGCGGAAAACTAGAGCATCTCAGATATTCATAGGCACTTGCAGAATGTCTACCTAGACGTGGTAGTGAACGAAAGCACGGTGAATCATTGGGCGATGCGTCTATCATGATTGCAATAATGTTGCTCGAACCTATCGGATGTCTCACGTGCTTGTCGGCCATATACACCTGTGACTCCTGCAATGTAGGAATGTGCGGACACTCTACTCGAGGTGATCGACGGATCACAATCAAACACCTCGTTGCTCAACTGGATGTCTCTATTGACAGTGCTGACACACTCTTACACCAACTGGAGTACTCAGGTTTGTATGTCCGGAGAGTTCTTGGCCACTTAAGTGAAGACCATAAAGAGCAAGGAAGGACCATCTGCGCGGAATAGATTGCGCGTTATGAGATTGAGTGTCTCAATCTTTTGTCGAACATTATCCGACGTCGAGCAGTAGAGTGGTGTTACGTGGGCACAAAGGTCCTCTCACTAAGGTGGCGTAAGGCCGTCGCATTAAATTGCGATTATGTTCAAGAATAGGATTTTTTGGTTGGTTGGTTGGTTGTGTTGGGGAAGGAGACCAGACAGCGAGGTCATCGGTCTCATCGGATTACGGAAGGACAGGGAAGGAAGTCGGCCGTGCCCTTTGAAAGGAACCATCCCGGCATTTGCCTGGAGCGATTTAGGGAAATCACGGACAACCTAAATCAGGATGGCCGGACGCGGGATTGAACCGTCGTCCTCCCGAATGCGAGTCCAGTGTCTAACCACTGCGCCACCTCGCTCGGTAGGATTTTTTTTTTTTTTACCCAGAAGAGTAGGTAATAATATGTTGTAAAACCAGGCCGATTTCAAGGGAAAAAATTTAAATTTGAAGTGAAGGAGAGGCAGGGGGGGGGGAGGAAAGGGAAGGGGAGGGTTTATTGATGTTAGTTGCATGGGAACTTCATGCGGATTCAGCGGCGACAAGTGAAAATGTGCTCGGACCGGAAATCGAACCCAGTATTTCCTGCTTACTAGGCAGTTGCGTTAACCACTGTGCCTTCTGGACACAGTGTTCACCGCAGTTGCTCGGACTGTCTCGGCAAGCCTTTCAGCTGACACACACTCCCGCCTAGCGCTACCCATCGGCAGTCCCCCTCGACGTCCTCCTTGCTCGCTACTTTGAGATTCCCGCAGGAGCTCGCATAGAATTGTGCGCCCGCACTGAAGGTGGTGCATCCATTGCCCATCGAAGCGAGTCAGCTAACAGAAAGAGTGGTGTCTGTTCTTTCAGACTTGTCCGAAAGAGTAGACACTACGCAGACCTATAAAAAAGGTTATGTATTAATATCTTCAGCTGCTGACGGGCGTTGATATATATCAACGGGGACGGGTGAAAATGTGTGCCCCGACCGGGACTCGAACCCGGGAACTCCTGCTTGCATGGGAGAAGCTCTATCCGTCTTTTTTTTCATTTTTGTTCGGTATTGTTCGTTGCGTTTGCTCTGGGCGGACGTCACAAGACATCCGTTCAAGTTGATCGTTGATTCCTGTACTCAGTTTTTTTTATTACAGAGGGCGAGCAGCCCTCTGACAGAACACGCTGAGCAACCGATGGCACTGAGGATAGTGCGATTGCAGGGACTATCTCGCGCACGCCTCCCGCGAGACCCACATTCTCACCTTATATGTCCACACTCTAAATTCGCAGAGTCCCTACCCAACACACTCATTACACGTAGAAGACATTCTTACCAAGTCTCGTAAGAGTTCGGGTAATATATGTGCATCCGCACAGAAGAGGAAGGTCATGGCCGGTATTGCCAGAACTATATACTTATATGGATATGGTGTCTGTTCTTTCGGACATCGGCAGTCGCACTATCCTCAGTGCCCATGGCGTCTGCCATGCAAGCAGGAGACCTCGGGTTCGAGTCCCGGTCGGGGCACACATTTTCACCTTTCCCCGTTGATATGTATCAACGCCTTTCAGCAGCTGAGGGTTGTTGTTGTTGTCGTCTTCAGTCCTGAGACTGATTTGATGCAGCTCTCCATGCTACTCTATCCTGTGCAAGCTTCTTCATCTCCCAGTACCTACTGCAGCCTACATCCCTCTGAATTTGCTTAGTGTATTCATCTCTTTTTTACCCTCCACGCTTCCCTCCAATACTAAACTGGTGATCCATCGATGTCGCAGAACGTGTCCTACCAATCGATCCCTTCTTCTAGTCAAGTTGTGCCACAAGCTCCTCTTCTCCCCAATTCTATTCAGTACCTCCTCATTAGTTATGTGATCTACCCATCTAATCTTCAGCATTCTTCTGTAGCACCACATTTCGAAAGCTTCTATTCTCTTCTTGCATAAACTATTTATCGTCCACGTTTAACTTCCATACATGGCTACACTCCATACTAATACTTTAGGAAACGACTTTCTGACATTTAAATCTATACTCGATGTTAACAAATTTTTCTTCTTCAGAAACGCTTTCCTTGCCATTGCCAGTCTACATTTTATATCCTCTCTACTTCGACTATCATCAGTTATTTTGCTACCCAAATAGCAAAACTCCTTTACTACTTTAAGTGTCTCATTTCCTAATCTAATTCCCTCAGCATCACCCGACTTAATTAGACTACATTCCATTATCCTCGTTTTGCTTTTGTTGATGTTCATCTTATATCCTCCTTTCAAGACACTGTCCATTCCGTTCAACTGCTCTTCCAAGTCCCTTGCTGTCTCTGACAGAATTACAATGTCATCAGCGAACCTCAAAGTTTTTATTTCTTCTCCGTGGATTTTAATACCTACACCGAACTTTTCTTTTGTTTCCTTTATTGCTTGCTCAATATACAGATTGAGTAACATCGGGGATAGGCTACAACCCTGTCTCACTCCCTTCCCAACCATTGCTTCCCTTTCATACTCCTCGACTCTTATAACTGCCATCTGCTTTCTGTACACATTGTAAATAGCCTTTCGCTCCCTGTATTTTACCCCTGCCACCTTCAGAATTTAATAGAGAGTATTCCAATCAACATTGTCAAAAGCTTTCTCTAAGTCTACAAATGCTAGAAAGGTAGGTTTGCCTTTCCTTAATCTTTCTTCTAACAAGGGAACCTCCCCATCGCACCCCCCTCAGATTTAGTTATAAGTTGGCACAGTGGATAGGCCTTGTAAAACTGAACACAGATCAATCGAGAAAACAGGAAGAAGTTGTGTGGAACTATGAAAAAATAAGCAAAATATAAAAACTGGGTCGTCCATGCGTAAGATAGGCAACATTAAGGGCACTCTCAGGCGAGGAGTGCCGTGGTCCCGTGGTTAGCGTGAAGAGCTGCGGAATGATAGGTCCTTGGTTCAAATCTGCCCTCGACTGAAAATTTTGCTTTCTTTATTTTCGCAAAGTTATGATCTGTCCGTTCGTTCAATGACGTCTCTGTTCACTGTAATAAGTTTAGTGTCTGTGTTTTGCGACCGCACCGCAAAACCGTGTGATTAGTTGACGAAAGGACGTGCCTCTCCAATGGGAACCGAAAACATTTGATCGCAAGGTCATAGGTCAACCGATTCCTCCACAGGAAAACACGTCTGATATTTTGTATACGACACTGGTGACGGCATGTGCGTCACATGACAGGAATATGTTGTCGACCCACCTAACTAGTACACTTGGCGAATGGGTGAAAAGATTCTTCTACCTTGCCCGATTTAGGTTTTCTTGTTGGTGTAATAATCACTCCAAAAAAAGTGATGAAAACATAAGAGTTTTTCACATAAACTGAAAATAAAAAGTTAAAATTTTCAGCCGAGGGCAGATTTGAACCAACGACCTCTCGTTCCGCAGCTGTTCACGCTAACCACGGGACCACGGCGCTCCTCGTGTCACAACCCCTTAATGTTGCATATCTATGCATGGACGACCCAGTTTGTATATTTTGCTTGTTTTTTCATAGTTCCACACAACTTCTTCCTGTTTTCTCGATTGATCTGTGTTCAGTTTTTCAAGGCCTATCCACTGTGCGAACTTATAACTAAATCTGAGGGGGGTGCGATGGGGATGTTCCCTTGTAAGATATGTCGTACGGTCGGTATTGCCTCACGTGTTCCAACATTTCTACGGAATCCAAACTGATCTTCCCCGAGGTCGGCTTCTACCAGTTTTTCCATTCGTCTGTAAAGAATTCGCGTTAGTATTTTGCTGCTGTGACTTATTAAACTGATAGTTCGGTAATTTTCACATCTGTCAACACCTGCTTTCTTTGGGATTGGAATTATTATATTCTTCTCGAAGTCTGAGGATATTTCGCCTGTCTCATACATCTTGCTCACCAGACGATAGAGTTTTGTCAGGACTGGCTCTCCCAAGGCTGTCAGTAGTTCTAATGGAATGGTGTCTACTCTGGGGGCCTTGTTTCGACTCAGGTCTTTCAGTCCTCTGTCAAACTCTTCAAACGCAGTATCATATCTCCCATTTCATCTTCATCTACATCCTCTTCCATTTCCATAATATTGTCCTCAAGTACATCGCCCTTGTATAGACCCTCTGAAGGTATTAATATATAATTCTAACTTCGTTCTATACGGCTGCAGATCATCGATGGTGTCTGTTCTTTCGGACATGTCCGAAAGAACAGACACCATATCCATATAAGTATTTAAAAGAAGTGATCCATTGTCTATTAAAATCGTTCTGGTTGTTCATTCGCTTTTCCAACGTGACTTCTCCAGCTGCATCTAGACGCACTGCCAAGACAACAGACTCGCATTTGGTAGGGCGACTGTTCATATTTCTGTCTGGACATCCGGTTTTTTTCCCCTAAATCGCTTAAGGCAAACGCCACGGACATTTTCTTTAAAAAGCACACTGCCCATTTTCTCCTCCATGCATCCCCCACGTGAGCTCGAGTGCTCCTTCTCTACGAGACGTTAAATCCTAACCTGTCCTGCTTCCTTGTCCCACGCTAGCAGATTTGTTGAGGCACAGAGAGACGGTAGTAGTGAGTGTGGAGCGATCCCCTGAGCCGAGCGCGGCCCGTGCACCGCAGGCGACGCCGGGCCTGCTGTCGCCGCCGGGCGGCCCGCGGCGGCGCTCCAGCGTCATGTTCAGCGAGGTGGTGCTGCTGCACGGCGGCGCCGGCGCCGGCCCCGGGGGCGCAGCGGGCGCGGGCGGCGCCGCGCGCAACGTCTGCTCCAGCGAGAAGATGACGCAGACCGGCGACGGCAACGTCTGGACGCCCGCCGCGCCGCAGCCGCCGCCGCTGCGACAGGTGAGCCGCACGCCCCCCCGTCCACCGCACTCAGTTTATTCACGTTTGTCACAAAGCTCCGCCGCGAATACTCAACGCCTTCTTTCCAGCCCTGTTTGCGAGAACCGGAAACACTACTAAAGTACCCTGAAAAGCTAAAGAAATTGGTACACCTGCCTTATAGTGTATAGGGGTCCCACACACGCAGAAGTGAACAGCACATTGCAACGCATTAGATATTCTCAATAATGTTCGTGTCTGTAGAGATTGGTGGCCAGCGGAAGTGTTTAAACTCAGAAGAGTGTTGCCGGAGCCACTCTCTAGCAATTCTAGACGTGTGGGGTGTCGCATTGTCCTGCTGGAATTGCCCAAGTCCGCGGAATGCTCAGTGGACATGATTGGATGCATGTGAACAGACAGGATCCTTACGTACGTGCCACCTGTCAGAGTCGTATATAGACGTATCACTCCAACTGTACACGCCCCACGCCACTACAGAGCGTGCACCAGATTGAACAGTTCCCTGCTAAAATGCAGGGTCCGTGGATTCATGAGGTTGTCTCCAAACCCGTACACTTCCATCTGCTCGATACAATTAGAAATGTTGATGATGACGATGATGATGATGTTTCGTTTGTGGGGCGCTCAAATGAGCGGTCATCAGCGTCCGTACACTGCCCCAATCTAAACACAGTCCAATCTCGCAATAAATGATGATGGAATGATGAGGGAAACACGAACACCCAGTCCCTGGGACCACGTGATCCGGAGGTAGCAACGCTAGCCACTAGACCTCGAGATGTGGACAATTTGAAACGAGACTCACCCGACCAGGCAACATGTTTCCAGTCATCAACAGTCCAATGTCGGCGTTTACGGGCCCAGGCGAGGCGTAAAGTTTTGTGTCGTCCAGTCATCAAGAGTACACGAGTGGGCCTTCGCTTCTGAAAGACCATATCGATGATTTTTCGTTGAATGGTACGCACGCTAACACTTGCTGATGGCCCAGCTTTGAAACCTGCAACAATTTGCCGAAGGGCTGCACTTCTGTCATGTTGAACTACTCTCTTCACTCGTTGGCTTAAAATAGCTCTGAGCGCTATGGGACTTAACATCTGAGGTCATCAGTCCCCTACAACTTAGAACTACTTAAACCTAACTAACTTAAGGACATCACACATATCCATGCCCGAAGCAGGATTCGAACCTGCGACCGTAGCAGTCGCGCGGTTCCAGACTGAAGCGCCTAGAACCGCCCTGCCACACCGGCGGCTTCAATCGTTGTTAATCCTGTTCTTGTAGGATCTTTTCCGGTCGCAGCGCTGTCGGAGATTTGATGCTTTACCAGATTCCTGACATTCACGGTATACTCGTGAAATGGTCGTACGGGAAAATCCCCACTTCATCGCAACTTCGGAAATGCTGTGTCCCATCACTCGACTGTAACTCCACATTCAAACACACCTAAATCTTGATAGCCTGCCATTGTAGCAGCAGTAACCGATCTAACAACTGCGCCAGACACTTGTCTTATAGAGGCGTTGCCGACCACTGCGCCGTATTCTCCCTGTTAACATATCTCTGTATTTGAATACGCCAGCCTACACCAGTTTCTTTAGCGCTTCAATGTATTGTCGTTACAAATCCGATGTAATACCAGGATATTATTATTGAAAAGCAGTTACTCACAGATATCCAATGTGCACTCAAATTATCGTATGGCAGCGAAATTTGGTAGATACTCTAATCCGTTACTGCGGCCCCCATCTCTACTGGAAAAAAATTAGTTTTGATTTTGGTCACAGGGTGCAAATATGGCGCTGTGAATGCAGGAAAGACACATAGAATTGTGAGATAAAAATATAGTCTTCGTTGCGGAGGTCTTTATTATCATATTTCGATGACGCATTTCGCTTGTGGTGGGCATCTTCAGATTACAGAAACTTGTCCTTGAGCAAGCCATCCCTAAGAACGATTACACGATGAGAATACATCGCAAAATGCGACCAGAATAACAAAAACTTGAAAATCACCAATGCCTGTCTACTGGGTTCCTTCGTCATTGCCACCCATTTGACAGGCAATGAGATTTTTAAACTTTTTGATATCCTACACTAGTGGCCATTAAAATTGCTACACCAAGAAGAAATGCAAATGATAAACGAGTATTCATTGGACGGATATATTATACTAGAACTGACATGTGGTTACATTTTCACACAATTTGGGTGCATAGATCCTGAGAAATCAGTACCCAGAACAACCAAATCTGGCCGTAATAACGGCCTTGATACACCTGGGCATGGAGTCAAACAGAGCTTGGATGGCGTGTACAGGTACAGCTGCCCATGCAGCTTCAACACGATACCACAGTTCATCAAGAGTAGTGACTGGCATATTGTGACCAGTTCCTCTGTCACCATTGACCAGACTTTTCAATTGGTGAGAGATCTGGAGAATGTGCTGGCCAAGGCAGCAGTCGAACATTTTCTGTATCCAGAAAGGCCCGTACAGGACCTGCAACATGCAGTCGTGTATTATCTTGCTGAAATGTAGGGTTTCGCAGGGATCGAATGAAGGGTAGAGCCACGGTTCGTAACACATGTGAAATGTAACGTCCACTGTTCAAAGTGCCGTCAATGCGAACAAGAGGTGACCGAAACGGGTAACCAATAGCACCCCATGCCATCACGCCGGGTGATATGCCAGTACGGCGATGACGAATACACGCTTCCAATATTCGTTCACCGCGATGTCGCCAAACGCGGATGCGGCCATCATGATGCTGTAAACAGAACCTGGATTCATCCGAAAAAAAATGACTTTTTGCCATTCGTGCACCCAGGTTCGTCTTTGAGTACACCATCGCAGGCGCTCCTGTCTGTGATGCAGCGTCAAGGGTAACCGCAACCATGGTCTCCAAGCTGATGGTCCACGCTGCTGCAAACGTCGTCGAACTGTTCGTGCAGATGGTTGTTGTCTTGCAAACGTCCCCATCTGTTGACTCAGGGATCGAGACGTGGCTGCACGATCCGTTACAGCCATGCGGATAAGATGCCTGTCATCTCGTCTGCCAGTGATACGAGGCAGTTGGGATCCAGCACGGCGTTCCGTATTACCCTCCTGAACCCACCGATTCCACATTCTGCCTACAGCCATTGGATCTCGACCAACGCGAGCAGCAATGTCGCGATACCGCAAACCGCAGTCGCGATAGGCTACAGTCCGACCTTTATCAAAGTCGGAAACGTGATGGTACGCATTTCTCCTCACTACACAAGGCATCACAACAACTTTTCACCAGGCAATGCCGGTCAACTGCTGTTTGTGTATGAGAAATCGGTTGGAAACTTTCCTCATCTCAGCACATTGTAGGTGTCACCAACGGCGCCAACCTTGACTGAATGATCTGAAAAGCTAATAATTTGCATATCATAGCATCTTCTTCCTGCTGGTTAAATTTCGCTTCTGTAGCACGTCATCTTCGTGGTAGTGTAGCAATTTTAATGACCAGTAGTATAATTGCATTTTGCGATGTGTCTGCATCGTGTAATCACTTTTATGTATTGTGTGTGACGTCACAAGATTCTATAATCTGAAGATACCTACCACAGGCTAAAGGTGTGGTATCAGATATCGACACCGTTGGTAACAGAATTGTAAGTTTCCGTTAGACGCTGATAGCGGTCAGGCGGGATCAGGCAGACCCAATGGTGTGTGCCCATTGAGCCACAACTCCAGCGGCTCTGGACCACGAGTGCCCTCAGCCGCCATGGTACAGGACGGCCGGCGGCAGCCGCTCAGCCCACTTGCACTGGGAGCCTCATCGCTACGACACCGTTGTTTGTGCTTACTTTAGGGAGTATCTTCCTTGTTGACCTTGAGAGCTGGATTCTATTTCTTGCTGCATTCTTTGTAATGAACTTTCGTCCACATGTAGAAATACAGGTTAAGTAAATCTTCTGCTTGCTGTGTCAGCTTGTTCGTTAATCATTCGTGCTCGTGCCCAGCTTTGCCATGACGAAAGTTACTGGACCACTCTGTAGCCCACCTGTCCTTACCGTTGTGTACAAATTCCTACATAGCAAAACACGTAATTCAAATTTGAAAATAAAATTCTCTGCAACCAAGATTGCATTTTTTGCTAAAATCTTACACTGGTTGCTGAATCAGCCGCAACGGTGTAATGGAAGAAATTGAATAGATGTGTTTCGTATGCAATGAGTCATTAACAGGACGTGGGCAGAAAACAAGTGAGAAACTTTTTTTAAATAAAAATTCCGCCATTTTACTGCACTTTTGACTGAAACTTTATTTAAGCGCTATTATGTGATTGTTGCCCCAAACTATCCAAAGATTATCAACTGATAAAGGCATAATGTTGATTTTATTATGAACTGCCGGCTACACAATTTCCCCAATATGAGCACCTGATACATCAACGAGATGCTGCATCCGTAAAACGCGGTGATCAACAGTTACTCGCAGCAGTTCCGGTGGCATCTGAACAACGTGTTCCTGTGTACTGCCCACTGCCGTTCAGGTCATGTAGAGACCGAACGTGCCCCTGATAAAAACGTTTAAAAGCGTTCTTTCAAATAACCCCAGATCCAAAACCCACATGGAAGGGATCAGGTGATCTTGCAGGTCATGCACCTGGAAAACATTTGGAGATAACACGTTCGTGGAAAGTTGCATTAAACAGATCTTTCACTGCGCAATCGACACGAAGTGTTACCCTTCTTGCATGAAAAGAGTGGTTTCCACACAGACGCGCATATCCAGAGTGGTAATCACATGCTGTACAAGGTCTCTATAGTTTGGAGACGTCACGGCACATCTGAAAGGCACTCTGGGTATATTCTCTCCAAAGAACGGACCCAGAATAAATGTGTTTCTGAATCCACGCCGGCCGTGGTGACCGAGCGGTTCTAGGCCCTTCATTTCGGAACCGCGCAACTGCTACGGTCCAGGTTCGAATCCTGCCTCGGGCATGGATGTGTGTGATGTCCTTAGGTTACTTAGGTTTAAGTAGTTCTAAGTTCAAGGGGACTGGTGACCTCAGAAGTTAAGTCCCATAGTGCTCAGAGCCATCTGAACCATTTTCTAAATCCACGCGACACAGTCACATACGGCGAGTGCAATGGCCCTTTGTGCACAACAGGCCCCAAATTCGGCAGTTATGTGTACACACTGCACTCTTGAGTGAAGAACGTTCCTCGTCACTCCGTACTATATTGCCTGACGATATGTCATCAGCTTCGATCCTTGCGAGAAAATTCAGAACGTTGCTGCGCCCATCAGGTTTCAGTTGCTGCAGCATCTGGATCTTGTACGGGTACCAGTTTAAAGTAGACCGCAAAACAGACTGCTGACCATAGGACCGTTCTCGTGACACTGCTCGAGCACTAGCACTACAGTAGCACGTGCTGCATGGTCAGTAATAGCCACAGCAATCTCCTCAACAACTTTCACCGGGGTAGAACGCCCTCCTCTTCCAGGTGCTACACCTAGCTCACCCGTTTTCGAATTTCATTATCATCTTCTTTAACCCATGTAATGACATTGGGCCTCTCCTCAAACCATTCAGTGGGCGATATTCTCTCAATGCAGCACTGCAATTTCCGCCGTTCACATAAAATACTTTGACTAACAGCGCACGGTCTCTCTTCTCGACGGCCATACTGTTCATTCACTTTATGGCTTGTCAAATGAGAACTTAGATGTAGCACCGCCATAAAACAGTTTACAGCGCCAGATTTTCATCTAGTGGCAGCAATGGAATTTTTCTCAAGTGCAAATTGGCTTAGCATTAAAGCCTTAGTTTATCTACTACGTTTCGCTGCCATACAATAATTACAACCCACAATGAACCTTCACGTGTAGCTGCCCTTAAATACAACAACCCGATAAATGGAAATGAGCGTACGGCATAGTTGGCAGGGAGGCCCCTGTTCGAGGAAGTTCGGCCGCCAAGTGCAAGTCTTATTTCATTCGACTCACGACTTGCGCGCCGGCGATGAGTTGAAATGATGATGAGAACAACACAACACCCAGTTCCCAAGTGTAGAAAGTCTCCAACCCTCCGGGAATCGAACCCGGGCCCACTTGCATGGGAGGTGAGCACGTTACTACGCAGCTACTCAGGTGGACAACAACCTAGTAAATTTGATTACTCGTTTCGGCCATTGAAGCCTGTCTTCACAGCTACAAAAATGACAAATATACAGGAAGCCCCACACTACTAGGTAAATAAATATGTCAAGATGGACCAAATTATACTGGTCCGGAAAATATTTCATGCGTCTCAAAACAGAAAAAACAACTTACACCATCTACCCCAGACGTGCACGATGTAAATTGGGTTGCCTATCTTAAGGTGCATGAAACATTTTCCGGGCCAGTTTTAGTTTGCCCATCATTTGCAATCGTTTCAATACTCTCCGGCGATTAGCTGGAGCTAGCCCAAATAAATGCTCATCGTGATATGTTTTAAGCAGAACTCCTACAGCGATAGCACAGCCCTCGCCGCGTTGCCTGCTACTGCCGTGCAGCAGCGCTGCTCGATCGCTCCTGGAGTGCTGGTTATTCATCGTATCTTACTGTCACTGTTAACACATATCGATAAAACTACACTAACTGGGGACCACTCTATCGAATGGTCCTGCGAAATTCCGCTTTAAAAATCGTACTGTTTGTGACGAAAAACAGGCCGACGCTTTCCGTCGCATGAAAGACGTGACGAGCAGAATTTCCATGGGTTAACGCAAGCTCCACATTGCGAAAAAAAAATTGTAAACATCCGCCGAAACGTCGGAGAAAATGCGCCCGACGACTCTGAAGAGGGGCACCCGGTGCATGTACAAAATTACATTAACTGTTTAAGCCTGGATACGTTGTATACACATTTACGTAATTACTCTGCAAATCACACTAATTTTTTTCGCAAACCGTTCGTGATACCAGTTTCAGACTATTTCTTGACCGTTCCATTCTCGAACAGTACTTGGGAAAAATGGAAAACTTAATCTTACCGAGCAAACTCTAATTTCTCATACTTTATTACGATAGTCATTTCTCACCACGTAGGTGCAGCCAACAAAATATTTTCTAGCTCGGACGAGAATTTTGGCATCTGAAATTTCGAAAACCCCTTTGCTTTAATGATTGCCGGCCAATTCGCATATCATAACGTGAACCCTCTCCCCTACTTCGTGATAATACAAAACGAGCTGCCCTTTGAACGTATTCGATGTCCATAAATCTTATCCAAGAAGGCTTCCAGAAGAGGACGTTCAAGCATCGTGTAGGCATCTTCTAAATTTTTTACCAAAAAGTATATTTGGTTCGCCTTCCCCACAACATTTTCTGTGTGCCCCTCCGATCTTTAAATTTTTGTGATTTATTGTGCAGACCCAGTTTAACGGAATTTTTTGTAGTACTCTTGTAGGGGATCTCTCACCTGCTAATATTTATGGTCAACGTGGACATTTCGCACCATGGAAACGTCTTCTTTAAATCATTTTTGTATTCTAATAACGTTACTGGACGGTAAACGACAGCACCATCTGTAAACAATCTAAGAGAACTGCTCAACTTAAATCGTTTACTTAGACTGAGAACGCTCCCATAGGATACGCCAAGAGTCAGTTCAGTTTCACTAGATGACTTCCTGTCAGTCACTACAACACAATGATGTTTCTGACGGGAAATCACGTATCTAATCGCACAATTGAGACGATATTCCTAAGCATGCAATTTTATTGGAACTCGCTTGTGAGAAACTGTGCCAAAAGCCTTCCAAAAATCCGGAAATACGGAATCACCTTGAGATACCCTGTCGATAACACTCATTACTTCGTCACCGTTCATGTCTGTCTCGATGTTCAAATAATGAGAGGGAACACCCGAGCATCTCGCTGAATTGTACGTCGAAACTGGGGATGCGTGTGGGGAGGGAAGTAGGAGGTGTTAAGTACATAAAGTTACCGTTCACCAGTGAGTTACAGGATAACAAATTTTTGTATAAATTATCACTAATTAAAAACAATTGTTCATGAGAAAACGAAATTACTGATAAAATATAAAGTATTTTACCAATGCTTCTAAAATCTAAACTACAACATAAAAAATAAAAACATAACAAGATAAACAGCAAAAACGTATTTTCAGATTTCATGTGTTTATTCATACTGGATATTACCCTTTAGACTACTTGTGTTTTTAATTTTTTAATTTCTAGTTGATTAAAAACCGTCATAAATTTTTTTCAGACATTTCGCCTGTTTTTATGATAAACACTGACAAATTGTGACATTGGTTCTTCCGCTAAATCTGAATGAAAATCTGGGAGGCTCAGAATTTATTTATTTATTTATTTACTTTTTACTAGAGAAGTCTAATGAGATCGCGGAATTGTGTCATAAGGCAAATAAAACTCAACATATAAACAGAATACGTCGTTAGCATTTATGTTATTGCTTACAAATCTGGTGTAAAACTGTCAGTGAAGACCACTTTGTGTTAAGTCAAGGCACTGATGCTCCACATTTTACAATAACAGCCGAAATGTAATGCAAAGCAGCTCTGCAGCGCAACTCTGATAGTTGACTGCCTTACTCCAGATTGAAATGATCGCAGACAGATCTCGGTCACACATTTCAACGAGAGCTCCACCTGTTTTCCAATTGTGTTGTCTTCTGCTCGTTAGTCACTTTGTACAACACAGTTCCGCAATAGGTGCTCCGCTTTCAAAAATATTTGTAAAATCTGGTGTTGACGATGTCCGTGCTGCGTCAGCAGTTCCTGCTATGTGAGTCTCATTGACAGTTGTCGATTTTGTGCCAGAGCGTGTCTCACTTGTTCAGTGTTACTTGTTGCTGATCATCTTGATGATTAATCAAAATGTGATGCGTCATCAGCCCCGGACGTGTTTGAACAACTTTTGTCTGTACACTTGCACCTTCTCGGACATCTTCCACGATTTCAAAAATGTTTCAGATTAATGCGTTGCTCCATTGGTCTATGACGCAAGTATTCAGCCTCGCTACCCTCCACTGATTGTAGTTGATAATTCTGCTTCGTGTTAAATGTGTTTCGTGTTATGCAATGTTTCTGCAAGCATGCATCTTCATCACATGTTGTCATTTGAGTATTAGACCATTCACCAAGTCTGTTAGACGCACCTAGTATTTAACGCTATTACCCACTATGTGATTGTGTTTAATCTGCTGTATCACATGCCTATTTCAAGTACATTGCTGCGTTATGGGGATAGCAGATCTCACTTCGTATCTCTTTTGAGGTTCAATTTAGGTTTGTGTTGCGTGTAGAACGCAGCTTTCCGAGACATAAGAGTGGGCCAAAACCGCCCGCCTTATTAACCATTGTTGATGTGGTCCGACGGTAATCTGGGAATGCTCTACACATCCATCTAAGAAAATTAATGGATTGGTAACTATTTCAGTTTTTCAGGTACCCAACACAAAAGCACGAAAATCTGTACAGCAACATTAACACCTAACTAATTAAAATACAAGTAATACACAAAAAAATTAATCAAATTTTCAGATAAATGTTACACATGACTTTCCATTCGTTTGACAGAACTATGTCAATAAAATGCTGTCGCCATACAGAACCCGAAAAGAGTGACAACGAAAGATAAAAACGAAATGAAACGTACTACGGTTTTCTTGCATTGGCTAATTTTAAACACCGCCTCTTAGTTACTTTGTCACGATTCACTGTCTGTTCGTTTCAAACCGGTTACTAATGGTACGTCAAGTAGTCTCATACAAGAAAGAAATATACCCCCTGCATTTCCTAGTTTCCCTTGGCGTTTCACTCATTAGTGGAACATATCTTAAGGCTGTTAATCGTAGCTACTCAACTGATGCCACTTTACATGGAGGGATGGGACGGGAGGATGTTTCTTGTTTCATTTCCCATTAATGTTGACGTCGACCCTACTAGTTTCAGATGATGTTTTTGGTAATAGGTATTCAGCTTTTATTTTGCACATTTGTGATCGTTTTTATCCTAAGCATTATGATTCAAAATTTAATATTCTCTTTCTTTCATTTTATATATAGTTTTATATCAACATTGTTTGTATGCTATAAACATTGTTTACACGTACATTTTTACTTTCGTATGTTTACAAAAAAAAAATGAATGACTGTCAGCGAAACTTTCGACCCGCCATACAAATTCCAAGACTGCGGGTTTACATTTGTAAAGCCAAATAAATACTTAAGATGCTGACTGCAATTGCTCTTTCTAAATTGAATGTTCAACTCTGTGACCCTCAATTGCTTTTAACAGAGGATGGTTATGCAGTGGCGTCTGGAACTGTACCAACAAAATCTCAATGAATTATCGCACAAGAACACGCAGTCATCCACGTGACGCAGTTAGAGATTTGATGCAATATTGGTCGGAAGTAGCAAGATGTTAAACACCCATAATAAACCATTACTGGCAGATAGTGCAAGATCACCATAATGAGACTAAGCTCAATTGTGAACATGCAACTTTCGGAAAGGATAACTGGTCAGATGTTGACTTGAGCTATAACATTATAATATTCGTATCTGCAGTCATATTTCTGAAGGACCCTTGACACTTCTGTGAAGAATAACCTTTACCATTTGTTTTGTAATTTGTGACCTGACAACCTCAGGGTCATTGCGAATGGACCCACAACTCAGCAGGAAATGGACTGTATGTTTGTAAAGAAATAATTCAGCCCATTGATTTATCTCATTGAATAGAAAATCATGGGGAAGCTAAATGAAGACGATATGAACGATATTTGAACCACATTACATTCCAAATAGAAGTTTTCTTCCTGTGTCATCTCGATCAGTTAAGTCTGATATTAGAAAACAAAACGAAAAGAGAATGTTTGAAACCTACAATTATAAAATTATGCTTTTAGCGGTGATTGTATTTACATAAAAAACCACACAGGAGCTTCAGCTTCTTAGTAATATCTAATAAATAACGCTTTCAAATATGTGACCGAAAATGTAAAATTATTTTAAATAAACCAGGTCATAGGCGACTAAATGTCTGTAGAAAATCTGAACATCAGTAGTTATTAAATGCTGATTCTGACGCACTCAGCTTTTTTGCCAGATTTTCCACCGTCCTGTCCTCCTTTAAGTGCCAGCCCCACTTAGCAGCGCTACATTTCCGATGGGAAACGCCGTAGATAGTAGACTTAGCCGAGTGGTACTACTTAAATATGCAATATGGCGATAATAGCACACAAATGGTCCTAAGTACATTTGATATGATTCACACTTTCAACATGCAAAATGAAATGATTTTAAAACCGTGTACTACTACTGTAATCGGCCAATCTGCACGAAGAGTTAATGGGATACATTTTTTTATTAATATTGCACAATGAAAAGTAGCTGCACGCTTCATTCATTTGGCACCTATGAAGAAATTACTTCAAAATTACTCTTTTAGGTGCGTGCTGGGAGCATGCTGTGGTTTTGACATCAGCATCATCATCATCATCATCTAACACTGGCATTATATGGTAAAGAAGTCCTTTTGGTGAAGAGAAATGGAATTACTGTAGAAATATGCATGCAACACATGCACAAATTCTCTCTCTCTCTCTCTCTCTCTCTCTCTCTCTCTCTCTCTGACACACACACACACACACACACACACACACACACACACACACACACACACACACACATACACATTATACTGAAGCATTATAGATTCTCAGTGACTCAGTGAAGTTTTCACAACTCGTCACATATTTTTGGATCCAGTCAAGGGCAGATAACACAGAATTTTAATCAGCATTCATGGATTATCACAGGTATGTCTAACATTCTGAGCACATGTCCAACACATCATGCATTCATTTTATCTGTGACATTCGAAATCATTACAGAAAAATTGTCACAGAAGTGGGCGCGAAAGAATAGTAACAAGTGTATAAGACCAATATCTGCGTATAACAGCAATCAGAAACCTTCAACACAATGCTACACGTCTACAGCGGCAGTTCCAAGCACGTTCAGGAGTGCAGTTGTCAACACAAACAGTACGAAGCAGGCTCCATGAGCAGGCATTGTCTCTCAAGGCTCCTCCTCCAAACTGGGTTTGGAGAGGGGCTCGTGTTGCATGGCACAAGATCACAGTCTGTGTACTAGGCAACAGTGGCACACACTACTATTTTCTGATAAGACTCTGTCAGTCTCCGCGTTGACAGTACTGATATCCGTGTGTGGAGACAACAAAGACAACGTTTACACCATAACTGTAGCCTGCCACTCTTCTTAAGGTGCTTCGTTCATGTTTTGGGTTGGGATAATGTACTTCCAAACGACACTCCTTGTCCCAGTACATGGGAGGGTGATTCGTGTGAAGGACTGGGACAACATCCTTGCACGCATTATTGTTCCATTTGCTTAACATATCAGAGCGGGATTCACGCTGATGGATGGCAATGCACGCCCCATCGTCACAATCTTGTGACCACTTTCCTAATAGAGCATAGAATTATTCGGATGGAGTGGCCTCCATATTCTCCAGATCACAACTGCATTTAGAAAACAGGAGCCATGCTAAAACGAGCGGTTTGCAATCGTCTTGTCCCACCGTAAACCTTACAGGGCATCATAAAGGCCGCTATGGACGAATGAGACAATATCCGAAAGACTTATCTAGACAACTTGCTAAGGAGTATGCCTAACAGGGTTCAAAAGTGCGGCCAATTACGAAGAGGGCCAGTTGCTTCACGAACAATGCGTTATGCGAGATGACAGTGAGAGCAAACTGTGTGGAGTCCCTTGTAAGGTGTTGTTTTTGTTTTTAGTTTGTGTTTATCAATTATCATTTTTAATTTTGTTTTCTTATGACCGTACCTACAGAACGAAATCACGTTTGTTTCCTATTATTTTCTGTATAGACAATAACGCAAAATGCAGCATTTATTTTGACCACTGTACTGCCGTTTGCAGACTCATTAGTGTAGCTTACAAGTTATGCGAGATAATACGTTTGTGGATAGGCTTCAAACGCCGAACTGCACCACACCTACCTTCACAACGAAGCCCCCACCAGCACCACTGTCCCCTCCGCTACCGCGCAGTCTGCGCAGCTACGATCCGAGTTACTTTGTGCGCGCTCTACAGAAACAAACAACATGGAAGTTATTCGTGAAGTGAGTGTGAGTGTTGTGACGTTGTTGTGGCAGTGCCCGCTGTCGGAGAGCGCGTGCGGCGCCGCGTCCGAGGCGATGACGTGCCAGGAGCTGCTGGCGCTCTCCGGCGCTCTCAGCGCAGCCCTGCCCACGGGACAGCTCGCGCTCGACTCCTTCTTCTCGTCGCTCAGCAAGGGACCAGGTAAGGCAAGCCTCTCCTCTCACTGCTACCAATAACCACTGCCTAACAAAATAGTCATCAACTTTGGCATTAAAATACATATATAATTAAGGCAACGATTGCCAATTATCTGTTACGCGCAGATACACATCATTCTCGAACTCTTACGGGAATTGGCGAAATGCCACGAGTAATGAGGATAATGGGCAAGGAACACTACACTTGGAGTGAGTGGATAAATGGAGAATTTGAGTCTTACGGGAGGCGTGCTAGGGTAATCCGTACAGCTGCGATGTTCGCTGTGTCTGGATGGCTTACTGAGAGCCAGCACGGTAGCTCAGCGCGTTCGGTCAAAGGGCTGCTCGCCCTCTGTACTAAAAAAGAAAAAAAAACTGAGTAAGGGAATCAACGACCAACTTGAATGGATTTCTTATGACGTCCGCCCAAAAAAGAAAAAAAAGTGAGCAGAGCAACAGTCTAGTAAGCAGGGAACCCAGATTCCAGATTCGAGTCCCAATCTGGTACATATTTTTAATTTTCCCCATCGATTTAAATCAATGCCAATTCGTAGCCATTGTCTGTAATTCCTCTGTGTCGTAACTTTGACACTGCCACGTGACCTACGACAGATGTTTTTATGGTTCCGTGCCTAAATCGGTAAAAACGGAATCCTCATAGTATCATGTTTTTGTCCGTCTGTCTGTGTCCCTGTGTCCCTGTGCGACAGTTAACAACCCTTTTCCTCAGTAACCGGCAGCAAATCGAAATTTATGTCACCACATCTTTTGGTGGCGTAAAAATGTTAATCTTCTAAGTCAATGTAATCAAAAGATATGGCTGTATACGTTACGTATTGGTTCAATTGGCTCTGAGCACTATGCGAGTTAACTTCTGAGGTCATCAGTCGCCTAGAACTTAGAACTAATTAAACCTAACTAACCTAAGGACATCACACACATCCATGCCCGAGGCAGGATTCGAACCTGCGACCGTAGCGGTCGCTCGGTTCCAGACTGTAGCGCCTAGAACCGCACGGCCACTCTGGCCGGCTGTTACGTATTTTGACAATTGTAAACACACTCATCAAAGGCTAAAAGATACTTCCCATTGACTTAGAGTCTTGAAATCTGACGGGAAACAAGACCTCACAGTACAAGTAAAGAAAAGATCAGAGAATTAATTTGTAATTATATCACACGAAAATTTTTTTTCTTACGTTCATTACCCGACTTTGTACTTAAAATTAAAACATACTCTGAAGTCTTGGAATTCCTGGGAGTGATATCTTGCAAGTAACAATGTGGATAATAGGCAAAAATCGTAGCGATTCTTGGTTCCCAGGAATGGATGAACAGCGTATGTATATAATTAAACTTGTGCAGAAACCTTAGAGCATGAGTCCTGCTAGCATCTAGTCATTTTTTTTGTTAACCTCCCATTGGTCGCGAAATGGAAACCACAACGAAAATCAAAAATGTTTTACTTGTAACATTTAGCTACACTATATATGAAGGTATAGCTACCCGGCCATTGACCTTCTAGTGCGAACGCTCTCGCTATGCCCCATCTCGTACGGGACTTGGTAGATTAATCTGCCACGAGTAATGAGTGTGATGGGAAAACATCTATTAGGCGCACTACGAATGTAGTGGTGTGGACATGTCGGGAATGTGGGTCTCACGGGGAGCGTGGAAGGGATACGTCCCTGCAGGTGCACTACCCTCTGTGCCCTCGGTGGCTCAGATGGATAGAGCGTCTGCCATATAAGAAGGAGATCACGGGTTTGAGTCCCGGTCGGGGCACACATTTTCAACATGTCCCCAATGACGTATATCAACGTCTGTTTGCACCTAATTTAACTATCATTTCATTAGCTTCACCTTCTAGCTACTGATCTAAATAGTGGCCGCTCCGATATACACGTTTGTCGCAGTGTCATGCCATCTTTCCAATACCCTCGCCATAGAGGGCAGCCGCCTGTGATTTCCGCCAACTCCTTAAGCCTTCAGCACACGGGAGGAGTTAGCCAACATTGACGTGGCGCTCTACGAGTTTTCCGACTTCACCTCCTGCTATTTCTCGTTGAGGAGCCATTTCGTCACGTGAGACACAAAACAAGTTCTGCGATATTTCTGCAACGTACCACGTGTAGTAGGACCAAAAGGTAACAAGAATGCTTCCTGCATCACAAGTATAAAGCAAGACCCCCGTACTGTACTTGGCGTGTTCAGCAGAAGTCCATATTCGGCGAGTTTTATGTTATACGTTGCACCCTATAAATATTTGCTGTTTCTAAGCAGTTGAATCTCTCGAAAGAGAATCGTTATTGGTACGATTTGTTGTAATAAAATGGCGGGAAACGTCATATTGGTCGTTAAAGAACTTACGTATTTAGTTCCTTTCACGTTATAACTCGTGTGCTAGGAGAGTAAGCCATTTCAAGGCAACCACATATTGAAGAGTCATGAAAGGGTATCGTTCTTATAAGGATTTGTTATAATTAAATGTCAATAATGTCGGCCAGTAAAGTCTTTAGAAGCATAAAATATGAGGTTGCTAGAAGTTGAGATGAAGTATAGCGTAGTTGGCCGAGGTGCCCCGTTACGGAACCAAGGCTAGTTCGGTAGAGGGTTCGTATCCTACTGTACAGATATTTTTTCACTTCCCCTTTTCTATAAAGTTGTGGGAGTTTCCTATGAAACTGACAGAAATAATTTCTTAGTATGTTATGTAAATACAGGGTGTTACAAAAAGGTACGGCCAAACTTTCAGGAAACATTCCTCACACACAAAGAAAGAAAATATGTTATGTGGACATGTGTCCGGAAACGCTTACTTTCCATGTTAGAGCTCATTTTATTACTTCTCTTCAAATCACATTAATCATGGAATGGAAACACACAGCAACAGAACGTACCAGCGTGACTTCAAACACTTTGTTACAGGAAATGTTCAAAATGTCCTCCGTTAGCGAGGATACATGCATCCACCCTCCGTCGCAAGGAATCCCTGATGCGCTGATGCAGCCCTGGAGAATGGCGTATTGTATCACAGCTGTCCACAATACGAGCATGAAGAGTCTCTACATTTGGTACCGGGGTTGCGTAGACAAGAGCTTTCAAATGCCCCCATTAATGAAAGTCAAGAATGTTGAGGTCAGGAGAGCGTGGAGGCCATGGAATTGGTCCGCCTCTACCAATCCATCGGTCACCGAATCTGTTGTTGAGAAGCGTACGAACACTTCGACTGAAATGTGCAGGAGCTCCATCGTGCATGAACCACATGTTGTGTCGTACTTGTAAAGGCACGTGTTCTAGCAGCACAGGTAGAGTATGCCGTATGAACTCAAGATAACGTGCTCCATTGAGCGTAGGTGGACGAAACTAAAATGAGCTCTAACATGGAAATAAAGCGTTTCCGGACACATGTCCACATAACATCTTTTCTTTCTTTGTGTGTGTGGAATGTTTCCTGAAAGTTCGGCCGTACCTTTTTGTAACACCCTGTATAAGTCCTCTGTCTGCCAAGAGTGAGTTTGTTTGATTTGGTGAACTTTTATAAACCGATACCCTTACTGAATGAAAATGTATTTTTCGTTTTTGTCTTATTATACGTTCTCAGCTATTGAAGCTTTTATTTCTGTACGAGGATTGCCTAGAAAGCAACGCACCGCATTTCTTTTTCTCAGCCAAAAACACTGCTACGAATGCGTAACGTGACGTATGTATTATCTCAAGTCTCCTGAGTGAGCACGACAAGTTTCCGTCACTTTCGACAGACAGCGTAGCTCTAAGACAGCCTCAAAATAGCGTCTGTAGATGACGTACGTTACAATCAACGTGCCGTCATTGAATTTCTCATTCCAGAGAAAGAAAATGTGGGGAATATTCACAAACGCTTAAGCAAAGTCTATGGAGCATCTGTTGTCGGTAGAAGTATACTTAGTCTCCGGGCACGGAGAGTGAGGTCATCAGAAGGCGGTTCGGCAGAGCTCCACGACTTGCAGCGATCGGAGAGAACATCCATGGTTGTCATACCTGACATGTTGCAGCGAGTTGATGTTGGCATTCGCGAGGACAGACGCATTACGACTCAGCAGTTGGCGCTGCATCTGTCAATCAGTAAAGGAAGTGTGGATGCAATTATCCGCCCTCTCGGATATTCAAAAGTGTGTGCAAGATGGTTCCCGCGGTGTCTAACTGTGGACCACAAATCGCACAGAAAAAAAACATTTGCCTTGATATGTTGTTTTTTTGCAACGTTTTGAACCTGAGGGGGAGGCCTTCTTGTCCCTGATTGAGCCCAAAACAAAACGACAGTCGATGGAATGGCGCCATTCCCACTCCCCACAGAAGAAAAAAATTCAAAGCAACTGCTCCACCGGTAAGGTCATGATCTCCGTGTTCTGGGACTGTGCACATGTGATTCTCATTGATATGATGCCAAGACGCGGTACCGTTAATTCACAAGTATATGTCAACACATTAACAAAACTCAAGATGCGCTTCCGGCGACTTCGGCGCCACAGCAATCCAGGAAATGCAACACGACAACGCTCGGACCCACACAAGTCTGAGGACTGCTGAACACGTCGCAAAGCAGGGTCTGATGGTATTACCCCATCCACCCTACAGCCATGACCTAGCCCCCTCAGACTTCCACTTGTTTGGGCGATTAAAGGATGCCATTCGCGGACGACATTTTGAAGGCGATGAGAAGGTGATTCACACACTGAAGCACTGTCTCCGCCTCCAGGACAAGGATTGCTACCGACAGGGCATACACGCCCGAGGTGCATTACTTTCTGGGCAACCCTCATATAGCATAGACAGAACAACATGACTAGCATACAGTCAAGACAGCAATTATGCGTTTTAGTAGAGCTAATACAGGAATTCTACGCACGTCCACTTCCGTGAACATACTGTATGGTTAGCAAGAAAATAAAGCCGACACCTGGCGCAGGAGAGCGCTGACAACGCAAAAAAATGTTAACCAGCTTGTGCTCTGTGCCATTAGCGGTGTCACTGGGTGTTCCGTCTGCATTCATGTCAGCATTTTCTGCCTTGTCCCATGGGCCGACGGCCTTACACTGGTCTGTAGCTTGTCATCTGTGCCAAAATGCTATCCTCATAGCTAGTGGTTCATGTGAACCAATAGATGAAAGTTAGAGGGAGCCAAGTCCAGGCTGTATGGTGAGTGATCAAGCACTTCCCATTGAAGACGCAGTAGGATAGTCTCCGTTGCACCTGCTGTGTGTGGTCGAGAATTTTCATCAAGAAGGAAACTCATGGCAGTTACATTATACGGGGCGCATGAAATCAGGCGAAAGCCTTCGCAGGACTTCACACTTGGTGGGAGACACTATTTTCTACACATCTTTACTTGCTCACTGTGCACTCAGAAGTGAAACATGCGAAGTGACGTAATAGATGGACAAATTAGACACACTGCGCAACACCTATGCACTAAGCTTCACCCAATTTGCACTATGGTTTTAATTTCGCGATCGATCGGAGGTTGAAAAAAATGGCACTCATAATTTCAAAAATACATTTTTGTTCTCAGTTTTCTTCAACACATTGGCTGGACTCGCAGCAATTTATCAATTTCGACTTGAGTGGCAATTCTGGAACATATCGATGGAAGGCAATGAAAACCTCATAAATATATTTGCTTAATTTCAAAGGAGAAGCAAAAACGATTTCTTAAAAAATATTAAGTGATACAGATAAATTTGCTGCATGTGCAACTTTATAGTAGAAACCTATTTATTAACACATTAGAGAAATCCATGCACTTTCAAATCTGTCTTTTATAATGGAGTTAGTGGTTAATGTAATTACGTGGTTTTCATAGACAGATGGACTTACGACGTTTTCATTGCCTGCTATCGATATACTGTGTTCTAAAATTATGTTATACCTTGAAGAAAACGATCTATTGACATACAACTGGACGGATGCAAGAAATATCGCTCTTATGAAACACAGCTGGCCTTTTATTCACACGAAGTACTGAGTGCTACCGACCCAGGTCTCAAGCTGATTCCATCTTTCTACATTTTTTCTAGATTTCCAGAACAATTTTGACGCCGTTCCCCACAAGCGGCTTCTAATCAAATTTCCGACCTATGGAGTTATCGACTGAATTGTGCGACTGGATTCGTCATTTCCTCTCTCTTTCTCTCTCTCTCTCTCTCTCTCTGTCTCTCTCTCACTCTGTCTCTATTCGTTTAGTCAATTCTGATTCCTCATGATTTCTTCTATCCCGTACAATCTCCCGAAGACTATCCAAGGTGGAATGCATTACTAATGAATTGTCGTCAATCCATTTCATCCTTTGCAGTCCTCTTCGCTATATGCCTTCCATCTTACCTAGTATAAGATCTTTTCCAGGGAATCATGTCTTCTCATGACCTTCCCAAAGTAGATCTGTTTATGTTTCAGTATCACAGCTTAAAGAGAGCAACCTTGTTTCAATTGCAGTAATACTGAATTAATATCTTTGCAGTCCACGAAACACTAAGGAATTTCCCCCAACACCACAATTCAATGGAGTCTATTCTATTACGTTCACTCTTTCCTGTGGTCTGGATCTCACATCTCTGCAGCACAAACAGGCCTTACTATACAAATAGTCCACACTGTATGAATAAATGTTGCTAAAGCTACACCTTTGCTCCGTGAAACGTTGTCAACATTCGACGCTGACTGTCTAGCAAGTGACAAGCCTCTCTTGATATCATGGTTCTTTGTAATATGCGTGAAGTTTCCTAGAAAAACAAAAATTGTATCAGGAGTTCATCAAGGTAGCGTTATAGGTCCTCCACTGCGCTTAATCATTATAAATGCTTTAGGTGTTTCCTCTTAGACTGTTCGCAGATGATGGTGTCGTTTAGCCGCTAATCATCAGAAGATCAAAAATAATTGCACAGTGCTTTAGATAAAATTCTTGCATGGTGCGTAAATCAATTAATCCTACACAACCTAAAGACATTACACACATCCATGCCCGAGGCAGGATTCGAACCTGCGACCGTAGCAGTCGTGCGGTTCCGAACTGAGCACCTAGAACCGCTAGACCAACGCGGCCGGCTGTATCGGAACCATCCCATGGAAAATGTGTTGGCGAATACGAACCAAAGACTGGCAGAACACTTGGAAGGCAACAAATCCATTGAAGGGACTGCCATTCTACGCTTCTCCGTCCTCTTTTAGAGCATTGCTGCACGGTGTGGGTCCTTACCAAACAGAGCTGAAGCAGGACATTGAAAAAATTCAAATTCGGGAAGCTCGTTTTGTGCTATCGCGAAATACAGGAGAGACTGCATGAATAGGGTAATCGAGTTTGGCTGTCAAACATTAAAACAAAGGCGTTTCTCGCTGCGGCGGCATCTTTTCACGAAATTTCAATCACCATCTTTCTCCTCAGATGGCCAAAATATTATCTGGATTCTTATTTACATAGGAGCAAATGACCGTCGCAATAAAATAAGAGAAATCAGAGCTAGGACGGAAAAATTTTGGTGATAATTTTTCCTTCGTACTATTCGAGAATGGAATGGTCGAGAAACAGTCTGAAATTGGTTCTATGAACTCTCGGCCAAAGGTGTTAGTGTCAATTGTTGAGTAACCATGCAAATGCAGCTGCATGAGTCATCGTCAGAACTAAAAATTCAGAAAAAGTAAGTATTAGATATAAAAAATTCAAATGCGCAAGGTAAAGAAAAATACTATTTTATTTTCCCCTTTATCTTGCATTTTCAATTCTGTAGTATTCGTGATTCCCCCTCCATCATAAAAACGACCTTTTATAGACCAATATCATTATATGTGATTATATCTTACCTGCTGTGTAAAGAACATTTAAATTTATGTATCATAAAAATTTTTCATCGAAATATATTTAAAGACAGAATTTGTTCAATCTATTTTATAGAATTAAAGAGTCGTTAATGACACAAAATCTTGAGATGAAGAGCGATTTTACCTGCTTCCAGACCACCCCGGTCGTCTGAAATAAAAATAACAGTAAAGAAAAAATCTTACCGCTAATGTTGCATTTACCATACATGCGAACGATACCGTCTCGCAGTTACATTTTGTAGGAACCTTGCTACAGGTTTGTATCCTCCTGTTCTGCTCTTCGTCTCTTTACTTGTCATTCTGCTACTGGCACTAGTCTTGCTTCAAACATACATACAATGAATTTCTTTTAGTCTATGACAACTGTGCTGTTATAGGATGTTATCATATATCTCTGTATCCACTCCTCTAAAGCTTCTACGGCACATTGTTAATAAACTGACTTTTTGCGCACAAATAAGTACTATTCCTCAATTGTGATATTCAGCAAGTTACTAGTGCATATCTACTCTCTTACCTTCGTTTGTTATTCACAAAATTTTAGGCCAAGAGCTTGCCCACCCTTATGGAGAGAAAGTTAACTTCAACAGTGAATTCTAGCATTTATTCCTCTTTGATAACTTATTTTTAGTTTCCTTCAACGTCTTTTAGATATGGAAGTAATATCACGGCGCTATAAGCCACAACCATACCTGCCGTCAACATTCACAAGGTCTTTCTTTGTCTCAGTTTTCCGAAGCGACTCTTAACTGAACCCACCTCCGTATATGAAATCGTTAACACACGCTTTTGCGGTAATCCACAACTAGTGAGTAGGCACTACAAATCTTATGGTGGAAGTGCTTTTCACCACCAGTATTTGGCCGGCACGAGAGCAAAGGTGACACACTTCCACCATAGAACATAATCAAATTCCTAACCCCTTAGCTATATCTGTTGAAATGTCATACGGTTGACGGTGGTTGGTATTTTGGAGGGGGGCGTTGACTTCTTCAGCCTCATGCACCATTTCCGTCACCAGCCAGGAATGCTGCGACATCGACAACAATCTGACGCTTTGAGTTCACTGTCATCGATCATTCTTCATACAATCCCGACTTGGTCCATCCAAATTTCATATATTTCTTAAACTTAAAGAACACTGTCACTAATTTCACTTTCATAGTGATGAAGCGGAGCAAGCAGGGGTGAGGTTGTGGCTCCATCAACAAATCAACACATTCTATGGTGACGGTATCAACAAACTCGTCTCTCGTTTGGAGAAATGTGTTTGTCATCAGGCTGTCTATGTTGAGAAATAAATGTTTAGGCATGAATATAAATATGTAGACTGTTAATGACATTCGTTTTATCTGAAAAGCCTTAAAAGTCTTCACATAAAAAGTTCGCCTCAGTACAAGAGCTCATCGGGCATCTGCATGACATAGGTACAGATGTGTGACCTTTTAGCAATCGGAGGAAGATATTTGAAAATCATCTACACTAGGACCTCATATCAAATGAAAATATAGGACTCCTGCATCCGCTCATTTCCTGACTTATTTAGCTGCATATTGTAAGTATTGATTACACAAGCGTACATTTTAAAATTTTTGTCAGACGACTTCTTAAAAGTAGGGTTAGGATCAAATAATAACGCTATAATTCTGAAAATTAGTTTCCTGTCACGTCAGGAATTTCCGCAAAATAAGGTATCATACTCGAAATACTTATGTAACTAAGGCCTAAGGATTAAAATAGAATTTCAACCGAGGTCTGTGTTTTTGTAACAATTGTTTTATGTCAAATTTTCTTTTTTGTTGCTTCGACGAACCTTCATCTTTACTGCCCCTCTTCAACGTCTAGCAATAGTCGGCCATCATACGGTCATTCCGTCTTTCCTGGTACCTGTTCTCCACTCCTTAACGTCCTAATTGAAGAGCTCTCCTTGTTCTTCACTTTAATGCTTCAGATTTTCAACGAATTATCAATATGTGAATTGGGCTATTGCACTCATATTTACTCAAATTTATGAACTTTTCCACCGTATTTTTGACATTTTTCTTTTAATTTTGATTTTTTTAATTTCCTGTAATGTTTTCAGTAACAAACCTTAAATTCGTTCTAGTGTCAAATTAGGGATCCATCATCAGTCTTTGAATCTGAGAACCGACGAAAATTCCAGCTTTCAGTGTTTCTAGACTGATGAAGAAAAGTTTCATAGAAAGCTACTTAAAGCAGAATCCGTATTGTTGAAGTACTCTTACAAATTGTTTCATCAATCTTAGTTTGATATGTAGTAGTGGGAGCAGTAATTTTTTGTGGTCTTCAAGTGGTTCATGCAATATGTTTCTAGACCAGTCGTGAAATGTCTCCTATTTGGCCAAAACTTTACACTCAGATAAATTTGCTTGCCCCAGCTACCCCATTCACATATAAATCAGGGCATTTTGGTTTACCTACATTACTGTCCTAGTAAAATTCTGGTATCTAAAAATAAAACATATTCCATTCCGAAGAAAAGCTGTACGTGGTATAAGAAAATTAAGAATAGTTCTCAAAATCAGCATCTCAAAGTTCTCTGTGCACAATTCGGGATTGCGCCGTAGATTTTCCGTGAAAATGTCGGGAGAAATGAATACCAAACGTTTCGTATTAATATGTAATTTAATAATCAATCATTTTAATACAGTGGTAGCACTGTGTAGTATAATGACTACAGTATAGATAAATTACGGTTTTTGACTGTCGCTGGCCGCTGCACGCCTGATGGACCAACTACATAATGGCTTTCATTTTCGACGCTGCCATAGCTCTCGCATTCACTCGGCACTGACATTTTAGGCTTTCTCGGTTCCTTTTGTGGCTTAAATTAGTACTACAAGTTGTGGAATAAGCCTCGTCAGCTGCGAAGTTTCGCTGGACCGCCACCTGAAAGTGTTGTTGTAGGACTTGTCCTTGAAATGAATAGCCAGAAGCTTCCTCTTTCAGTTCAAAATTGAAAGTTTACCAACCTTTAATCACGTCTTTAAGATCCTACTGGTGCTGACCAGATTTCTTACAGTCTCTAGGTTTACAAACATGTAGTTATTATGGACATACGCGAAGCTTGATTGTTCTTCTCTCGTCACAACGTAAAAGAGCACACAGTACCTAAACTCACAAATATTATTTAAATGATCAAGATCACAAATTTTTGAAGTCTGTTGCTCATAATTATAAGCCGTGCTTTCTCAGCTTGAATGAAACGAAAGTAGAGGCAATCCAAACGGTTCCCGAGGCTACTTTAGAATACAGGGTAGCTAACCCGAAGAAATGCCACATAAAGACTAAGAGCAGAATAAGAACAGAGTCACACTGAACAGAACGAGCGCGGACGCAGACTCCCTGACTGTAAATGGAGCGTATTTTGGCCTAATAAAGATTCGCTTCAGCATATTGTTCAATTTTTTTAATTTATAGTATCTTATTAATTCTATAGGTCATAAAATCCATCTTTTACTTGCTATTGATTTTGTCGTCGTATTTTGTTTCTATGTTATTTATCATGAGCAGCATTTGCTAAAATATGCAGTACTTATTCTTGTTTACACAGTTTAGAATCCCGGGTTCATAGCCATGGAATCCATTTTGGTGATTAAAATTTAGTTACTGAAAATAACACTTGATCATTACTATGGGTGTCAGTAGATTCAGAAAACTCAGGTGATCGAAAGTATATCAACAGATCACGGAAATTTACGTAATTTGTCTACAATTGGCACTTACAGTTTTGATCAGGTAGAATATTTACTTAACAATATCTTTTGAACTAATTGGGTTTGGGTTAACGTAAGTACTTTACTGAAAAGAAGACAAACAGCTCTTTAATTTGGAAGTGGTTTAACCACTAGCTCATAAGATATTTCCCTACGACTAGATGTACGAACTTTTATGATTACAATAACGTTTGATTGCCATCATTTTTGAAGAAACTAATTTTCTCATTGCAACAAAGGCAACAAATTGAGTGATCTCAATAATAAACTTTTGTGGTGGGGTCTTTGTTTCTACATTTTGATAATATAAACACTAATTGCTTAATGTAGGAACTTTAATATCGGAATTTTAGAAAGAAAGCGAACATTTTATGTGACCTTAATACATGAAACAGGAGTGCACACAAAGTAGGATAGTGGGAATCAGCCTACTTGTCACAGTTTCGACGCATCTTTTGTTTTTACTTGCGTTTTCTGCAATTCCAAGCATGTTTACTAGTCATATGATACTACGCCGTCCATTATTTTGCAATTTTCAGTTTAATATTGCCTTTCTTCCGGAGAATATTTTTATTGTCTCAATCTGAGTCCTAGCAGTGCACCTTAAACTATTCATAATGACGTCCGAATCAACGTCTTAGCTAAACGCGTTTCCACGCTACAACAATTTATAACTTTATATAAAGCTAATTCGCAACTGTCACGTGCATGCGCCTACACTGGTACGACGACGTCACAGACAAAACAAAAACATATAGACTATATCTGCCTGTTGCGGGCTCAACCATTGTTTTCGCATTGTTAGTCTCGTAGATAACAGGGATTCAAATCTGATGGTATTTTGTTACACAACCAAATTCCACCGATGTGGGAATAGATGTCAAAAGAAGTTAGTTAAGAATCTAAATTTATTTTGAACCATCTAATATTACACAGACTGAGTTGACAAAAGTCAGGGGATAGCGATATGTACTCGTACATATATAAATGGCGGTAGTATCGCGTACACAAAGTATAAAAGGAACTGTAATATTTACACAGGTGAGTCATGTGAAAAGGTTTCCGGCGGGAATTCATAGACTTAGAACACGGAATGTAGTTGGAGGTAGAGGAATGGAATATCCCATTTCAGAAGTCGTTAGGGAATCCAATAATCCGATGGCACAGTGTCAAGAGTGTGCCAAGAATATCAAATTTCAGGCATTAGCTCTCACCACAGACAACGCAGGGTCCGACGGCCTTCACTTAACGCCCGAGAGAGGATACTGCAGCGAAATTTGGCGTTAATGGGCTGTAGCAGCAAACGACAGACGCCAGTGCCTTTCCTAACAGCCATATCACGATTTCAGTTGGTAAAAGCTCATGATAAGGTTCGCGTGTGACACAGAACCCACGGAGCCATGGACTGAAGTTCTCAATAAAACACTGGGCAAGCTTTTGGCGGCTCCTTAATGGTGTGGGCTGTGTTTACATGGAATGTACTATGTCGTCTGATCCAGCAGGCTATGTCCGGCTATTTGGATACCATTGCATTTCATGTTCCCAAGCAACGATGGAATTTTTATAGGCGACAATGCGCCCTGTGACTAGGCCACAACTGTTCGCGGTTGGTTTGAAGAACATTCTGGGCAGCAACTTCCTGGCAGATTAAAACTGTGTGTCGGACCGAGATTCCAACTCTGGACCTTTGCCTTTCGCGGGCAAGTACTCTACCAACTGGACTACGCAAGCACGACTCACGATCGGCCCTCACAGCTTTAATTCCGCCAGTACCTCGTCTCCTACCTTCCAAACTTCACAGAAGCTCTCCTGCATTGGTAGAGCACTTGCTCGCGAAAGGCAAAGGTCCCGAGTTCGAATCTCGGTCCGGCACACAGTTTTAATCTGGCAGGAAGTTTCATATCAGCGCACACTCCGCTGCAGAGAGAAAATCTCACTCTGGAAACATCTCCCAGGCTGTGGCTAAGCCATGTCTCCGCAATATTCTTTCTTCCACGAGTGCTAGTTCTGCAAGGTATGCAGAGAGCTTCTGTGGAGTTTGGAAGGTAGGAGACGAGGTACTGGTAGAAGTAAAGCTGTGAGGACGGGTCGTGAGTCGTGCATGGGTAGCTCAGTTGGAGAGTACTTGCCCGCGAAAGGCAAAGGTCCCGAGTTCGATTCTCGGTCCGGCACACAGTTTTAATCTGCCAGGAAGTTTCATAACAGCGCACACTCCGCTGCAGAGTGAAAATCTCATTCTGGACAGTTCGAGCCACCCAGATCGCCCGACATCAATCCCATCGAAAATTCGTGGGACCTGATCGAGAGGTCAGTTCGTGCGCAAAATCCTGCACCGGCAACACTCTCACAATTATAGACGCCTATAGGATTAGCATGGCTCAGTATTGGCTCTAGGATTAGCATCGCTCTGTATTTCTGCAGGGGCTTCCAACGTCTTGTTGAGTCGATACCACATGCAGTTGTTGCATTATGCTGGACAAAAGGCGGTCCCATTCGATATTAGGATGTGTCCCCTTACTTTTGTCGCCTCTGTGTAGATCGGTGTTACAATTTCCAGTAGATACGAAAACATTAAGAAGACTTGGCCACAGTGAAGGTTGTGTGTGTGTGTGTGTGTGTGTGTGTGTGTGTGTGTGTGTGTGTGTGTGTGCGTGTGTGTGTGTGTGTGTATGTGTGTGTGTACGAGTAAACTGAATTCATACGCAAGTGTAGAGAGTTTGAGGAGACGCTTTGAACAAGACGTCTGCTGGTGGGACACGGCGTGCGGTCGCGGCAGCGTGTGTACCCGTCTGCGGCGGCGAACAAGGCGAGACGAGACGGGAAGCAAGGCGAAACAAGGCTAGGCCCGGCGCTGTAATGAGGAGCAGTCGGCAGCCGTGATTCGGCACACGCGTGGCGCGACACCCACGGCCCAATTACTGCGCGCGCCTGCCTGCCGCCACCTCGTTACCCTGCAGTGTGGGAGCGCGAGTATCGTGTGACAGCTGCTCGCGGCCGTGTACCGCGCGCCACTGGCAGCACAGCTGCCTTTGTGCTCCCCACCGCCAGGCATCAGAGTCGAAGGCGGAGACGTCCTGCGTCATCTCGAAGACAGAAAAGAGTTGCCGGCATATGTGCACCTCACGGAAGGAAACCAGAAGCTGAACATGCGATTTTTTGCTGCTGGTGAACAACGCAACCAGTGACAAATACTTTTAAAAATATGTATTTTAATGTCATTACCTACTTCAGTTCATCATGCCCATCTTCAGACGGCTCATTTTTTCAATTCTTTAGTAGCATTTCGTCCTCTCCTGCACCGTATAAGAATATTAAGAATACACTACCAACCATTAATATTGCTACACCACGAAGATGACGTGCTACAGACGCGAAATTTAACCGACAGGAAGAAGATGCTGTGATATGCAAATGATTAGCTTTTCAGAGCATTCACACAAGGTTGGCGCCGCTGGCGACACCTACAACGAGCTGACATGACGAAAGTTTCCAACCGATTTCTCATACACAAACAGCAGTTGACCGGCGTTGCCTGGTGAAACGTTGTTGTGATGCCTTGTGTAAGAAGGAGAAATGCTTACCATCACGTTTACGACTTTGATAAAGGTCGGATTGTAGCCAATCGCGATTGAGGTTTACCGTATCGCGACATGGCTGTTCGCGTTGGTCGAGATCCAATGACTGTTAGCAGAATATGGAATCGGTGGGTTCAGGAGGGTAATACGGAACGCCGTTCTGGATTCCAACGGCCTCGTATCACTAGCAGACGAGATGACAGGCATCTTATCCGCATGGGTGTAACGGATCGTGCACCCATGACTCAATCCTTGAGTCAACAGATGGGGACGTTTGCAAGACAACAACCATCTGCACGAACACTTCGACGACGTTTGCAGCAGCATGGACTATCAGCTCGGAGACCATGGCTGCGGTTATCCTTGACGCTGCATCACAGACAGGAGCGCCTGCGATGGTGTACTCAATGACGAACCTGGATGCACGAATGGCAAAACGTCATTTTTTCGGATGAATCCAGGTTCTGTTTACAGCATCATGATGGCCGCATCCGTGTTTGGCGACATCGCGGTGAACGAATATTGGAAGCGTGTATTCGTCATCGCCGTACTGGCATATCACCCGGCGTGATGGCATGGGGTGCTATTGGTTACCCGTTTCGGTAACCTCTTGTTCGCATTGACGGCACTTTGACAGTGGACGTTACATTTCAGATGTGTTACGAACCGTGGCTGTACCCTTCATTCGATCCCTGCGAAACCCTACATTTCAGCAAGATAATGCACGACTGCATGTTGCAGGTCCTGTACGGGCCTTTCTGGATACAGAAAATGTTCGACTGCTGCCTTGGCCAGCCTACTCTCCAGATCTCTCACCAATTGAAAACGTCTGGTCAATGGTGACCGAGCAACTGGCTAGTCACAATATGCCAGTCACTACTCTTGATGAACTGTGGTATGGTGTTGAAGCTGCATGGACAGCTGTACCTGTACACGCCATCCAAGCTCTGTTCGACTCAATGCCCAGGTGTATCAAGGCCGTTATTACGGCCAGATTTGGTTGTTCTGGGTACTGATTTCTCAGGATCTGTGCACCCAAATTGCGTGAAAATGTAATCACATGTCAGTTCTAGTATAATATATTTGTCCATTGAATACCCGTTTGTCATCTGCATTTCTTCTTGGTGTAGCGATTTTAATGGCCACTAGTGTAGGATATCAAAAAGTTGAAAAACCTCATTGCCTGTCAAATGGGTGGCAATGAGTAAGGAACCCAGTAGACAGGCATTGGTGATTTTCAAGTTTTTGTTATTCTGGTCGCATTTTGCGATGCATTCGCATCGTGTAATCGTTCTTAGGGATGGCGTGCTCAAGGACAAGTTTCTGTAATCTGAAGATGCCCACCACAAGCGAAATGCGTCATCGAAATATGAAAATAAAGACCTCCGCAATGTGTCTTTCCTGCATTCACAGCGCCATATTTGCACCATGTGACCAAAATCAAAACTATTTTTTTTCCAGTAGAGATGGGGGCCGCAGTAACCAATTAGAGTATCTACCAAATTTCGCTGCCATACGATATATTTGAGTGCACATTGGATATCTGTGAGTAACTGCATTTCAATAATTATATCCTGGTATTACATCGGATTTGTGACGACAATACATTGAAGAGCTAAAGAAACTGGTGTAGGCTGGCGTATTCAAATACAGAGATATGTTAACAGGGAGAATACGGCGCAGTGGTCGGCAACACGATCGTGGAAGGCTGCATTAAGCCGATATTTCACTGGGAGAGCGACATGAGGTGTTGCCCCATCGTACATGAAAACAACGGTTTCCACACAGTCGCAATCTTCCAAAGCAGGAATCACACGCTATTCAAGGACACCTCGTTAGCGGGAAAACGTCACTGTAAAAGTGACAGGTTGTCTGGGTGTACACTCGTCAAACACGAACAGACTGAGAATAAAGGTGCTTGTGAAACCCCAGCACACAGACTTATACGGCGTGTGCAACGGCTCTTCGTACACAAAACGGGTTTAACAGTATCCCAAATTCGGCAGTTCTGTGTATTCACTGCACACTATAGCGAACAATGTGCCTGTCATTCCATAGTATATTATCTGGCGACTTGTCATCGACTTCGATGCGTGCCAGAAACCAGACAGCAAACTCATAACTTTGCTGCGGATCATGAGTTTTCAGCTGCCGCACCGTCTGGGCCTTTTAGGGGTACCAGAGTAAAAAAACAGACCACAAAACTTTCCGTACTGTTGACCATGGGATGGACAATTCTTGTGACACTGCACGAGCACTAGAACTAGCTGCATGATCAGTTGCAGCAGCAGCTACCTCATCAATAACTTCCACCGGGATAGGACGTCTTCGTCTTCGAGGTAATACGTCAAGCTCACCCGTGTTTGGGAATTTCATTATTATATTCTTTAAACCATTTAATGTCATCGTGCCTCTCCTCAGACCTTTCCACTGTAAATCGGTTCCACATTAACGAGTTGGAAACGATTTATACTGGAAAAAAATTAGTTCTAATTTTGGCTACCAGGTGCATATCTGTCTCAGTGAACGCTAGAAAGATGTATAGAAATGCATCCATACGTCATTTGATTAGGACATACGATAATTATAGCCCACTTTGAACTTCCGTTAGTAGCTGCACTTTAATCATAACTACCCGCTACAAAACAAAACCACGTTTAGGTTCACTGGTGGAGCACTGATACTCAAATTAACGTTCAAATTACAGTCGACAAAAACGTTATGTAGTTGAAGATGTAAATGAATTACACCAGCTGAAGACGGCTGAAAGTGTGAAACGCGTTTTAGCATAAATAAAGTTTACGTAAAAAGTGGCTGTTAACCTGTACTGCTTCAAGTAACTCGATCCACGGTCAACAGACCATCTTTAACGTGGGTAAACCGAATATCTCAGCTTAACCAACGCTAAGGAAAGTCGATGAGAAGGAGACTTATTCCATATAAAACATGTTACATGCTGTGCTTCGTTCATATTAGTTGACAGTTACACGAGAAACTGAGAAATGCCAGCTCTATCTCTATATTCACATTCTAGTCAATGGTAACTTTACCAGGTTGTCTGCATATGAACAGAAACATAGCTGCCAGCAATAGTAACTAGTGTGATTTCGGTGCCAGGAAAATGCCTTTCTGGGACAATTTGAACAAATCCGAGAATGATGTAGATAACTGCGATTCAGATTCTGAATATGTTCCTGAACATAAATACCCTTCAAAAGTTATTGCTAATCAGATAATGTGAATAACCCTTAACCAAGAAGCAGTGTTGTTTCCGTTTCTATGATTTTGTTGTTGTTGTTGTGGTTTTCAGTACTGAGACTGGTTTGATGCAGCTCTCCATGCTACTCCATCCTGTGCAAGCTTCTTCATCTCCCAGTACCTACTGCAACCTACATCCTTCTGAATCTGATTAGTGTATTGATCTCTTGGTCTCCCTCTACGATTTTTACCCACACTGCTGCCCTCCAAGGCTAAATTTGTGATCCCTTGATGCCTCAAAACATGTCCTACCAACCGATCCCTTCTTCTAGTCAAGTTGTGCCACAAACTTCTCTTCTCCCCAATCCTATTCAATACCTCCTCATTAGTTACGTAATCTACCCACCTTATCTTCAGCATTCTTCTGCAGCACCACATTTCGAAAGCTTCTATTCTCTTCTTGTCCAAACGTTATCGTCCATGTTTCACTTCCATACATGGCTACACTCCATACAAATACTTTCAGAAACGACTTCCTGACACTTAAATCTATAATCGATATTAACAAATTTCTCTTCTTCAGAAACGCTTTCCTTGCCATCACCAGTCTACATTTTATATCCTCTCTACTTCGACCATCATACGATATTTTGCTTCCCAAACAGCAAAACTCATCTCCTACTTTAAATGTCTTACTTCCTAATCTGATTCCCTCAGCATCACATTCCATTATCCTCGTTTTGCTTTTGCTGATGTTCATCTTATATCCTCCTTTCAAGACACTGTCCATTCCGTTCAACTTTTCTTCCAAAACCTTTGCTGCCTCTGACAGAATTACAATTCCTTCCCCAAACCTCAAGATTCTTATTTCTTCTCGCTGTTTTTCAATTCCTACTGCTGTTTTCTTTACTGCTTGCTCAATATACAGATTGAATAACATCGGAGGTAGGCTACAACCCTGTCTCACTCCCTCCTCAACCACTGCTTCACTTTTGTGTCCCTCGAATCTTGTAACTGCCATCTGGTTTCTGTACAAATTATAAATTGTCTTTCGCTGCCTGTCCTCTGATCCTTCAGAATTTGAAAGAAAGTATTAAAGTCAAGACTATCAAAAGCTTTCTCTAAGTCTACAAATGCTACAAACGTAGGTTTGCCTTTTCTTAACCTATCTTAAAAGATAAGTCATAAAATCAGTATTGCATTACGTGTTCCAACATTTCTACGGAATCCAAACTGATCTTCCCCGAGGTCCGCTTCTACAAATTTTTCCATTCGTCTGTAAAGAATTCGCGTTAGTATTTTGCAGCTGTGACTTATTAAACTGATAGTTCGGTAATTTTCACATCTGTCAACACCTGCTTTCTTTGGGATTGGAATTATTATATTCTTCTTGAAGTCTGTGGGTATTTCGCCTGTCTCATACATCTTGCTCACCAGATGGTAGAGTTTTGTCATGACTGGCTCTCCCAAGGCCATCAGTAGTTCTAATGGAGTGTTGTCTACTCCCGGGGCCTTGTTTCGACTCAGGTCTTTCAGTGCTCTGTTAAACTCTTCACGCAGTATCTTATCTCCCATTTCATCTTCATCTACATCCTCTTCCATTTCCATAATATTGTCCTCAAGTACATCGCCCTTGTATAAACCCTCTATATACTCCTTCCACCTCTCTGCCTTCCCTTCTTTGCTTAGAACTGGGTTGCCATCTGAGCTCTTGATATTCATACAAGTGGTTCTCTTCTCTCCAAAGGTCTCTTTAATTTTCCTGTAGGCAGTATCTATCTTACCCTTAGTGAGACAAGCCTCTACATCCTTACATTTGTCCTGTAGCCATCCCTGCTTAGCCATTTTGCACTTCCTGTCGATCTCATTTTTGAGACGTTTGTATTCCTTTTTGCCTGCTTCATTTACTGCATTTTTTTATTTTCTCCTTTCATAAATTAAATTCAATATTTCTTCTGTTACCCAAGGATTTCTATTAGCCCTCGTCTTTTTACCTACTTGATCCTCTGCTGCCTTCACTACTTCATCCCTCAGAGATACCCATTCTTCTTCTACTGTATTTCTTTCCCCCATTCCTGTCAATTGTTCCCTTATGCTCTCCCTGAAACTCTCTACAACCTCTGGTTCTTTCAGTTTATCCAGGTCCCATCTCCTTAAATTTCCACCTTTTTGCAGTTTCTTCAGTTTCAATCTGCAGTTCATAACTAATAGATTGTGGTCAGAATCCACATCTGCCCCTGGAAATGTCTTACAATTTAAAACCTGGTTCCTAAATCTCTGTCTTTCCATTATATAATCTATCTGATACCTTTTAGTATCTCCAGGATTCTTCCAGGTATACAACCTTCTTTTATGATTGATTCTTGAACCAAGGCGGCTTCCTCTTTCATTTCTTCCCCCCAATCCATATTCACCTACTATGTTTCCTTCTCTCCCTTTTCCTACTGACGAATTCCAGTCACCATGACTATTAAATTTTCGTCTCCCTTCACTACCTGAATATTTTTTTTTATCTCGTCATACATTTCATCAATTTCTTCATCATCTGCAGAGCTAGTTGGCATATAAACTTGTACTACTGTAGTAGGCATGTGCTTTGTGTCTATCTTGGCCACAATAATGCGTTCACTATGCTGTTTGTAGTAGCTAACCCGCACTCCTATTTTTTTATTCATTATTAAACCTACTCCTGCATTACCCCTATTTGATTTTGTATTTATAACCCTGTAATCACCTGACCAAAAGTTTTGTTTCTCCTGCCACCGAACTTCACTAATTCCCACTATATCTAACTTTAACCTATCCATTTCCCTTTTTAAATTTTCTAACCTACCTGCCCGATTAAGGGATCTGACATTCCACGCTCCGATCCGTAGAATGATTTACGTGGATTTAAATAAGAGTGTTTTTTTTTAGTCACCAATCTGATTGGTCTGATGCGGGCCCGCTACGAAATCCTCTCCTGTGCCAAACTCCATACTATGGCAACAGCGAAATACTTTTATATTGTGCTGCATCATAGATTAATTTTTGAGGCTGTTATACACTGCTTGCCAATTGCAAAGGAACAACAGCTGATTGTTGGGGAACAACCGACAATTGCTACGGACCACCCAACCAATGATAGTGAAAGGAAATGTAGAGGGTGGGACGCGTTAACTGCAGAGAGGCCTGTGCACGAATGCTCTGTATGCATTCGACAGTTCATGCAGTACCGTGTTTGACGAAGGTTGTTGTGTAACGAATTAGTGTGACATTCCGTGTGGTACGCCAATATCCCTGGAAGACATTATTCAAGTGATTAAGATCGGTGACGTGCAGCTGGACGGCTCGAAGCCAGTCAGAGTGTCACTATTGTGACCACAGTAATAGGTGTGTCGAAAACTGTCATTTCACGATTAAAAAAATACCGCCGAACGTGTAAATGCTATGCGAAAGCACGCCCTTTGTCGTAGACGGACCATCACACCGCAAGAGGATTGATACGTAGTTCAACTGGCGAAAAGGAACAGACGCACACTCATAGGCACGTCGTTGCAGTCTTTGCAACTGGCATACGTGTCTCTGCTACAACCATTTCGCTACCTTTAATCAGGCCGATTTTTATGCTAGGGAGCCTGTTAAGTGCATTCCGCCTCAAACACGCCAACATCTAGAACGAGTTCGTTGGTGTAAGCATGTTGGTTGGGGCCAGCAACAACGGTCCAGAGTGATGTTCTCCGACGAATCCCGCTTCACGTACGGCCACAATTTAGTGTGGAGAGGGAATGGAACACGTTATATCACAGATGTTTCATGAATGTCTACTATATGGCTTAGACTTTTGGTGTAGGCAGGAACTATGCACAATGGAACGCTGCAGCATACCCTTGTGCGAGGTACCATTACAGCACAGGACTGCTGAGGTGTCGGGCAAATTTGAAAGTGAAGATATTGAACGTATGGAGTGTCCTATGTAATCTCCTAGATCTAAACCCAATAGATCATGCCTGGGATGCTCTTGGTTCCTCTTGGCCCCTCCCCGAACGGCCTTGAGGGTCGAGTGAGACAAGGAGATGCAACCGGCATTGAAGCTGACTGCCGAACGAGTCTACTGCCGGCAACATCCATTGCGCGCAATTACCACGAATATGACACACGAGGAATCAGGGGTCATACGCAGGCATATAGATGGTCGTTTTCCCTCGCTCTAATAGTTGCCGCTCCAATTGAGAGATTTCTTGGAGAATTGTACCGACTATCCAGTGCCCTCGTCAGCGAAGGCAGCTGCCTGTGCTTTCTACCAATTGTCTATGCTTATCTGCAGCTTGTTGGCTGTGCCAATACGTTGTCTTCACAGCCAGCGGATCATGTGGGAAGAGGCGAAAGTCAGAGGGAGCCAAGTCCGGATTGTATGGAGAGTGGTCTAACACTTCCTAACAAAAATGCTGCAGCAGGTCCTCAGTGCGCCGGCAGTGTACGACCGAGATTTGTCATGAAGAAGGAAATGCTTAACAGTTACGTGATGTTACGGGCTGCATGAAATCAGGCGAAATCTCTCACAGGCACTCACACTTGGCGGGAGACGTTGCTCTCTACGCATCGCCACGTGCTCACTACGCATGCAGAATTGAAAAGAGCGCTACGACGCCATCGACGGGCATATTACAGACCCTATCTATCAAATTTATGCAAAAATTCATCAGATTTTCACTGTCATTTGCATTTCGTGATGGATTGGACCTCACTTTCCAGAGAGCCGTCATTACTACGTATGCTGTGTTCCATGTTGTCCAACATTGCCTGTGATTATTCCCGTCCTATAATGTGTCATTCATTAGCAGTTGTCAAACAGCGTACTTTATTATTGCAGTAACTGGTAATGCAGATCTTACAAGGGGAGGCCACGACGTTTGGAAGGCGGATTTACTGTAAACTTCGTACACTCGTAGTAACCCAAGAGGACAACAGAATGTGTAAGCAGTAGCGCGTACTTAACAAGGGTTACTGAGAAAATCGCAATATAATTTCGGTCGTCAAATATTAGTAGACTAACATTGTAAATTTAATAAAAGTTCATCCGATTACACGTATTTTCCCCATTATATCAATTGTCATATAAATAATAAAGAAAATGACTGTGTCGAAAATAAAAAAAAAACTAACGAACGGAACTCGAACCAGCGATCCAGCGACTTGAACGCCAACCACTTTTTTTTTTAATTGTTCTATATTATTCGTTGAATTTGTTCAGGGCGGACGTCCGATGATACCTGTTCAGTTTGTTCGACGGTCCGTTTGTTCAGCTCTTTTATTAGAAAGGAAAGCTAACGCTCTGACCGAACACGCTGAACTGCCGTGCCACGACCACTCAGCTGCAGCCACTTCATGGTTAAAATGGCCACGCACAGATATATATTTGACGACCGAAATTATCTTGCGATTTTCTCAGTAACGTTTGAGAAGTACGAGCTACTGCTTACACATTTTGTTGTCCTCATGGAGTACTACGAGTGTACGAAGTTTGCAGTAAATCCGCGTTCCAAACGTCGTGGCCTCCCCTTGTTAGTATCAGAAACTGCAACAATTCTGACCTTTAAAGGCGTATTTAAGGAATGTTTCGTTACCTAACCGGGCAAATATGCAATGCTAAGTCAATGCGAACTGATGTTAAGCCCACTTAGTTTGCAAGTAAACAATATTAAGTACCCATTGACGTATTTTTAAGAATATCAATTTTGATACATTTGACGATTTTAATAATACGTCATGACGAAAGATCACCATGGATTCAATGTCTTAATACGATAGAATTACTTTTTCCTGGTGACATATGAGCCTCAACTTTGTCTTTGATAAGGATGGAAGCTGACGTAATGAATGAAAATTTGTGCCAACGTCCAGACTTGAACCTGAGTCTCCTGCTTAGTAGGCAAATGTTGTAATCGTTACCCCACAAGAGCACTGTGGCTCAGACAGCTGCACGGAACTCTAGTCCAATCTTAAGTCATGAACTGAGGTTTGTGTTGTGTAGGGTATTGGACTAGAGTGAAATTAGAATTATATTAATACCTTCAGCTGCTGACGGGCGTTGTTATACATCAACGGGGACAGGTGAAAACGTGTGCCCGACCGGTACTGGAATCCGGGATCTCCTGCTTATATGGCAGACGCTCTATCCATCTGAGCCACCGAGGGCACAGAGGATAGTGGGACTGCAGGGACTACCTGTTCTTTCGGACATGTCCGAAAGAAGAGACACCACATCTACATAAGTATATTGGACTGGAGTAGTCGGTAGTGTAGCGGCTAGTTAACCTCGTTAGTAAGGAGCAGAATTGTGTTCAAGTTCCGATCTTCGCACAAATTTTAATTCATTGCTTCAGCGTCTATCCTTAAGACGAAATTTTATTGAAAATTTTCCGAGCAATTTCTAAAAAGAGCCAACTTATACCTTACCCAGGTGTTCAATCAATTTCTCGTGTAACCTCACAATCTGGTGATTTTGGTGCCCGCAGGAGGCGGCGAGCCGCTGTGCTGCCAGGAGGCGGGGTGTTGGGAGCTGGAGCTGGAGTCGGGGCTGTCGGAGGGCGCGTGCTGCGCCGAGCAGCCGTGGGCGGCCATGCTGGAGGACAAGGCGGCGGCGGCGGCGGGCGCGGCGGGGGCGGCGGCGCGGCGCCGCAGGCAGCGCTGGAGGCACGCCCTCGCCTGCTGCACCGGCTGCCTGCGCTGGGTACGCCGCGGCGTGCGCTCCCTCGTCACGCACAAGTACTTCCAGCAGGGCATCCTCTTCGCCATCCTCATCAACACGCTCAGCATGGGCATCGAGTACCACGACCAGGTCAGCGACACCCAGCTAACTATCATCCGCGTAGACCTACAGTCGATCCATTCTCTGTTGTCACCAATAGATTCATCATGCATGATGGTTGTCGAGAAAAAGTAAGCCCCGATCGGTCGCGAAATGGAAACCACAGCGTTTTATTTGCAACAGTTAGCTAGACCTTCCAGGTACTTCTTTACCCTGACGCCGTTCCGGCTCAGACATTCGTCGTAGCGTTATATCAACCTTCCAATGCCCTCATCATAGAAGGCAGCAGCCAGCTCCCTACACTGGTCCCCAGTTCGTTTTCTGTGCCAAAGTGTTGTCTTCATGGCCAGCGGTAGGTAAGAAGAGATGAAAATCAGAGGAAGCCGCCTCCCGCCTGTGTGGTGGGTGATCAAACACTTCCCATCGAAAACACTGCAGAAGCGTCTTCATTGCTCCTGCAGTGTGCGGCCGATAATTGGCTTGAAGAAGGAAATGCATGACAGTTACGTTATGTGGAGTTCCATCTCGGCCGGCATCCATAACTGCGGGGTGGTTATTTTCTAGGTATTTTTATGTGCTCATTGAGGACTCAGAAGTGCAAAGTGCAGTGTGACGCGCTCGACAAGGATACTAAAGACACCGCCCAATACCTCAGTGCAAAGCTTCATAGGACTGAATGAATTCTATCCATAGTGGATGCTGTCGAACTCCGTGACTGTTCCTTTATGGGGTGTAGAAAAATATCCGCTACCAGTCGCAAAAAAAAGGTTATTTATTTTTCACACGACCGGTTTAGGGCTTGAGCCAATCTTCAGGTGTTTATACATTCATGTACATGTTTATACTGTTGGAGATCACTGTATAAATACAAAAAAATTATTTGCTGGTGATTACACAGATACAAGTGGGACAATTGTAAGTGGTAAGGCAGCATTTGACGAAAATATATCTGTACTTACATAAATATGAAGGACCATTATTACAGTTATGCTGTGGTGATAGTTGTAACTAAGTGGTAAAATTATCACCACAGCATAACTGTAATAATGGTCCTTCATATTTATGTAAGTACAGATACATTTTCGTCAAATGCTACCCTACCACTTACAATTGTCCCACCTGTATCTGTGTAGTCAACAGCTAATTAATGTTTTGTCTTTATACAGTGATCTCCAACAGTATAAACATATACATGAATGTATAAAGCCGGCCGGGGTGGCCGAGCGGTTCTAGGCGCTACAGTCTGGAACCGCGCGACTGCTACGGTCGCAGGATCGAATCCTGCCTCGGGCATGGATGTGTGCAATGTCATTAGGTTAGTTAGGTTTAAGTAGTTCTAAGTTGTAGGGTACTGATGACCTCAGAAGTTAAGTCCCATAGTGTTCAGAGCCATTTTTGAATGTATAAACACCTGAAGATGGGCGCAAGCCCGAAACCGATAGTGTGACAAACAAATAACCTTTTATTGTGACTGGTAGCGGATATTTTTCTACACTTCATAGAATTTTCATTGCGGTTTCCATTTCGCGACTCACCGGAACTTACTTTCTGGACACCCCTCGTAGTAAGCACACTGTAGAGATGGGCGGTACTTAAACCTCAATAAAAAAGGAATCACACTGCAACCACGAAATTTGGTGCTGGTGTTAGTCCTCCTCTATATATTCGCCCTTCAGACCGAGACTTTCTCACAACGATGGATGACTTAGCGGAGGCCTCGGCAGTAGAAGTGTGCCTATTCAGGAACCGTATCACGTCGGTAATCATCTCATCGTCTTTCTAGAAATATCTTCTACATCCGTCGAAAGAGAGAGACACTGGGTTCTACGTCAAGAGAATACGGCCGGTGAGGCAAATACTGATAGTCCAAAGAAGCAGCATGTGTGGCTCTGTCGTGTCCAGAACGAACTGATGCGTTGTCATTTAGCAAAAACGCACCCTTGGACAGCTTTACTACACGTTCCGCCTTGGCAGCCTCCCATTATCCCCTCAGATAAATTCGGTAATGCGCTCCAGTGACGGTTTTCTCCTTGCGAGTAATCCATTAGTATCATGGCAATCTCAAAAAACACTCAGTATTACCTTGCCTAATTACGATTCGGTATTCGTCTCTTGCGTAGGTTCTGAACCCGCTTATTTCCTATTTCCTTCGCTCCATTGTCTAAGGGTCATAGATCTACATGCAGCTCTCGTTCGTGGTTATTACGCGCCTAAAAGAGTCATCTGGATTCGACTCACAGAGCTGCAACAATTCCACTACAGATCCGTTAAGGGGAATTTTTGTAGGTGTGAGCAGTCGCGGAAATCAGCGGCGGCGACCTTTGTGATGTTCCATTGTCAGGCAAGATATAGACAATGATAATGACGATGACGATGGAGGTAATCGTCGAAGGCTCGAAATTTTATCCAGAACTGACGCGGCAAGAATACCGAGAATGTTTTACATATAAGTGTCGTCGCGAAAAACTTCGTTCCCATAAGATGTAGACAACTGATACCCGACTGATTTTCGATTTTTCCACTATCTCTTCAATTCTGATTCACTGGTCATCGAGTAATAGGGCCTCCATTTCTCTTGGCTGGTGTAATGAAACAGTTTGCGGAAGCTCTTGATCAAAATGGTGATTGTTTTAAATATCTCAGTGCTAAATTTCCTGCTCTGTCTGGAACCAAAATTGAAGAAAGAATCTTTGTAGATCTTCAAATCACAGTCCTAGCTAAAGCCAGCCAATTTGAAGCTACTGTGACTTCCAAAGAGAAAAATGCTTGGTGTGCATTGAAAGAAGTCATGGATGATTTTCTAAGGAGCAGTTATTATATCAAAATTGCAACCAACATGCTACAGAAGCTGATTACATTAGTATTCAACATGAGTCTCAGATTACACTATCTATTTTCATATTTGGGCATGTTTCCTGGGAACATGGGGGCAGTGAGGAACAAGGTTGCATCACGGTTTCCGAGAAATGAAGAGGAGACACCAAGAACGATGGAATACTTCAGTGATTGCAGATTACCGCTGGACGCTGTGTAGGGAGTCTAAAGAAAAACACAAGATTAAATCCGAGACACAAACATTCTAGAACAAACGAATAAGATCTTACTAACGTGCTGCTTATAAGGTAAACAGGCCTGTAATTTGATAGTAAAATGCTAAATGATAAAATGCTAAAATGATAGTAAAATCTAACGTGATTGAAAGTCATTTTTAAAGTAATGGCATTGAAACGTTAAGAATCACATCTCTCAACAAGTTTTAATTTGTAGATCTGTGTTATCAATTAATATCCTGGTAGCTGTTGCCAAATGAAATGAAACAAAATAGTCATTGTAAAAGGTTAATCTCTGGAAACATACAGGGTGCATCGAAAAGAATCATCCGATTTGCCACGTCTATATTTCTGAAACTAATAAAAATATACAATGAATTTTGTTTTTTGATTAATGATAAACTCAAAAAGTTGTTTTTATACCTTTAAATGGCTCTGAGCTCTATGGGACTCAACTGCTGTGGTCATAAGTCCCCTAGAACTTAGAACTACTTAAACCTAACTAACCTAAGGACAGCACACAACACCCAGCCATCACGAGGCAGAGAAAATCTCTGACCCCGCCGGGAATCGAACCCGGGAACCCGGGCGTGGGAAGCGAGAACGCTACCGCACGACCACGAGATGCGGGCTTTTATACCTTTTCATAGGTGTTCAACATATCCCCTTGAGATGCACGGCATATGTCAATGCGGTATTCAAATTGTTCCCACACTGCAACGAACAAGTCTTAACTTACAGCTTCTACAGCTGCTGTTATGCGACGTCTCAGGTCATCCATTGTTGTTGGTAATGGAGGCACATGAATAGAGTCTTGTATAAACCCCCCACAAGAAATAATCACATACAGGCAGATCCGGTGACCTTGGAGACCAGTAATGTAAGGCTGAATCATTTGGCCCAGTGCGACCGATCCATCCTTCAGTAATCGTATAATTTAAAAATTCCCGCACTTTCTGATACCAGTGTGGCGGTGCTCCATCCTTTTGGTAATGAAGTCGTCCGCATCAGTCTCCAACTGTGGGAAAAGAAGGTTGTCAGTCATATCGAGGTATGTGCTTCCCGTAACAGTGTTCTCGGCAAAGAGAAATGGGCCATACACCATCTCCCGTGAAACTGCACAAAACACATTAAATTTTGGCGAGTCCCTCGCTTGAACAACTTCATGTGCTTGTTCCATACCCCATATTCTCACATTATGAAGGTTCACCTTTCCATTTAAAAGGAATGTTACCTTGTCACTAAACACTTAGTGTGGAAGAAAACTGTCATCTTTGATCTTGCCAAGAACGAAATTGCAGAACTCCACACGCTGTTGTTTGCCACCTTCACGAAGAGCTTGCAGTAGCTGAATTTTATATGGTTTCATGTGTAAAAATCGACGCAACATACGCCAGCCGGACGTCGGGGGCATGTTGAGCTGTCGAGCTGCACGGCGAACCGATTTCTGTGGATTCCTTGTGAAACTATGGCAGATGCTTTCGATGTCTATGTCAGACACTCGGAGATGGCACGGCGTTTTGCCTTTACACAACCAATCTCTTGCTCGGAATTGTTCATGCCATCGTCTAATGCTCTGTGCTGTAAGAGGGTCCACACCATACCTAGTGCGAAAGTCACGCAAAGCGTAGAACACGCAACACTTTCTGTTGTCCCGACACCATTTTCCCTAGAACTGAAGTGGGCGAACACTGCTGCTACCTAGCGGGAACCATGTAAAACTCAAGAATTTGCTCTTTCCAACAGTACGTTGTTCACGCACATATCTCAAATAACGTAATTGTTATGACTTTTTTTAAATCGGATGATTTTTTGATACATTCTGTACATCATTTGATAATACTTTAGTGTAAGTAGGTCATTAATTACAGGGCAAACCTGTGCAGGACACTTTTTTTTCTGTCTGCATTTCATCAACAATTGCATAAAAGAATAATTGAGAAAATGTTCATGCATCTGACTACGATCATAATAGGTCCACTCGTATGTCTACAAGTTTAAAGAGAAGTTGAAATATTGACAGCTGAACACATATACGAGTACATGCATCTGATTATGATAACAATACCTCCATTGATTTGTCTGCAATCCCAGAAAAAGTCGAAGCACTGATACACTTTTGACTGTCTCCATAGTCCGCAACAGAGTTCGACTCCTGACTCTCACAAAAATTTGTACTAAATGTTGTCACATCTAGCTGAACTCACCTTAAAATTACAACAAACATAAAAACCGCTTTATTACTGTAGGAGGTTGTAACGTAGAGACATTTGTATAATTTAAAAGATTGTTTTAGAGTACTCAGGCATTGGCATAGGTCGTTCGTAACGGATAGCCTGACGTTAACATAATTTTAAAAAATTCTCATGTGGCAAAAATGAATTTTCAGACATCTGTTTATTTAACAAGCAGTTACATATGTGACCACTGATAGTACTTGGTAACCAGCTTATGAAATCGTTATTTATACATAAGCCACCTGACCAAGATAATTCACACTATAAAAGTTCAGACTCTCAAAGACTTCTTGAAAAAAAATTAAATTTTCCTCCACGGTATGTTTCTATTAATACTTCTGGACAAACACACATCGTCAAAATGCAGAATGTAATAATTAATGGCTACACACTGTTTCCGGTCACTTCTAACTAAAGAACTTGGCAGGAAATCTTGACACAAAAAACTAAACATTACCAAAACAAAATAACAACGGCAAGAGGAAGCTTACTGTCATTTCTGTTTGAAAGATCTTGACTAGACTAGATACAAATACCGATGGACAAATATCATATGGATAGACTTATTAACGTGGCCACCTCATGCAAAACCATTATGAAATTGTAATGGTTATGAAAACCGACTGGTAAACGCACTCGCACAAAGTCACTAGACTAAGGAAGCCTATTAGCAATGACAGACAAATTACCTGTTGCAACGTATTTCACATACAATGAGTGGCTAAATTTCGCCAATAGAACTCTTTCACCTGGAAAGAGTTCGCTTGCCGCTCTTTGTCTAGGCGGGCTGAGAACTCACGAAGATACTACTGCCTACGTACTAATTCAAAAAACACAACGCAAGTCATGCTAGGATCGACTACTGCGCGCATCTTTGGAGATGCTAAACGCCAATAAATGCATCTTTGAAACAACTGTATCCTAGTAATGAGACGATGTTTGCAGCCACGCTTCAACACTACCTATAAATAAGGGAAATGTGGTACTGAACATATGTCAGTAGTAGTTATTAGGCTAAAGATTACACAATGTTTAGTGTTAGACTGTACATCTCTGGGTGCGTATCAACTGAGATAATGGCAGTATACAATACTGAAACTGATGCTTGCAAGGTGGCACCAGTGGATAAACATTTGCAACATTGTCTCCGCCTTTATATCTGCATCATTTCTACAGTCCAAACACATGTTGACATCAAACAGCACATCATAAAAATAGCCATGTAAACTAGACAAGCATTACTGTGGTACACATTCATGTTCGAGAAGAAAAACCAACGCTGTCCCATCCATTTTATGTAGTAAATTTACAGGTCCCAAAATAATGTAACGAAATGTATTTCGCTATAGCTTTATTTACGTAGCCCATTAACGATACTCCTAAGATGTACAGGTAGCTTCTCGTTCAAGTAATTAAACATTCATCATACAGTTGGTGTAGTCCCACCTGCTCGTGTTATATAATTTGTGTGTTACTTACATCTCAGAACGACATCTACGTCTATATCTGAGCTTTGTAGAGTGGCTAAATTACAATGTGTTGAGAGACAACAGTGATTTGCCGATTCGAGTTCTTCCAAATTCTTTCTGATTCTTTCACCCAATCCTAATTTGTGCAGTGGTAGGAGGATAAGAGAGAAAATAATCATAAACTTTTAATTCACTTGTTCGGTTTCACAATGCCAATCTGTAACCAGTTATATGAAGTATAGCACAAACAAATAACCGCCTGTGTTAAACCAAACTTAGAAATGGTGGCACCTAAATATGACACACGCGAAATGGATGCAAAAAAATGTGTTTTTGGTATTTTAGTAAAAAATTATCGTAATTCCGAATGAAGGCATTGGAAGATTTGATGTCAAGTCCTAGTTGCGAATTTGTCCTGTTTACCACTCTGACATTAATTTCGTAAGCTGACAGTACGTTTTGATACTACTACTGTATAAGTGCTTTTCAGTAATGGCAATGATTTCATCTACACTATAGTTCTCTCTTACTTTAATAAGAGTATTGTCGTAAATTATTTGTTCTCTTGTTGTACAGCCCGAAGAACTGACCGTGACGGTGGAGATCAGTAACATCGTGTTCTCCGCCATTTTCGCAGTCGAGATGATGCTCAAGATAATCGCCGAAGGGCCGTTCGGCTACATCAGCAACGGCTTCAACGTCTTCGACGGAGTAATCGTGGTACTCAGGTGAGCGACGCGCAGCGGCTCGTGGAGATAACATCTTGGACCTACTGGTAACAAACAGACCCGAAATTTTCGACGACTCTGTAAGTGCAGAACAGGGAATCAGTGACATAAGGCCGCTGCAGCATCCCTGAATATGGAAGTTAATAGGAATATAAAAAAAGGGAGGAAGGTTTATCTGTTTAGCAAGAGTAATAGAAGGCAGATTTCAGACTACCTAACAGATCAAAACGAAAATTTCTGTTCCGACACTGACAATGTGGAGTGTTTATGGAAAAAGTTTAAGGCAATCGTAAAATGCGTTTTAGACAGGTACGTGCCGAGTAAAACTGTGAGGGACGGGAAAAACCCACTATGGTTCAACAACAAAGTTAGGAAACCACTGCGAAAGCAAAGAGAGCTTCACTCCAAGTTTAAACGCAGCCAAAACCTCCCAGACAAACAGAAGCTAAACGATGTCAAAGTTGGCGTAAGGAGGGCTATGCGTGAAGCGTTCAGCGAATTTGAAAGTAAAATTCTATGTACCGACTTGACAGAAAATCCTAGTAAGTTTTGGTCTTACGTTAAATCAGTAAGTGGCTCGAAACAGCATATCCAGACACTCCGGGATGATGATGGCATTAAAACAGAGGATTACACGCGTAAAGCTGAAATACTAAACACCTTTATCCAAAGCTGTTTCACAAAGGAAGGCCGCACTGCAGTTCCTTCTCTAAATCCTCGCACAAACGAAAAAATGGCTGACAGAAATAAGTGTCCAAGGAATTGGAAAGTAACTGCAATCACTCAACAGAGGAAAGTCCACTGGACCGGACGGGATACCAATTCGAATCTACACAGAGTACGCGGAAGAACTTGCCCCCCTTCTGACAGCCGTGGACCGCAAGTCTCTAGAGGAACGGAAGGTTCCAAATGATTGGAAAAGAGCACAGATAGTCCCAGTCTTCAAGAAGGGTCGTCGAGCGGATGCGCAAAACTATAGACCTATATCTCTGACGTCGATCTGTTGTAGAATTTTAGAACATGTTTTTTGTTCGAGTATCATGTCGTTCTTGGAAACCCAGAATCTACTCTGTAGGAATCAACATGGATTCCGGAAACAGCGATCGTGTGAGACCCAACTCCCTTTATTTGTTCATGAGACCCAGAAAATATTAGATACAGGCTCCCGGGTAGATGCTATTTTCCTTGACTTCCGGAAGGCGTTCGATACAGTTCTGCACTGTCGCCTGATAAACAAAGTAAGAGCGTACGGAATATCAGACCAGCTGTGTGGCTGGATTGAAGAGTTTTTAGCAAACAGAACACAGCATGTTGTTATCAATGGAGAGACGTCTACAGACGATAAAGTAACCTCTGGCGTGCCACAGGGGAGTGTTATCGGACCATTGCTTTTCACAATATATATAAATGACCTAGTAGATAGTGTCGGAAGTTCCATGCGGCTTTTCGCGGATGATGCTGTAGTATACAGAGAAGTTGCAGCATTAGAAAATTGTAGCGAAATGTAGGAAGATCTGCAGCGGATAGGCACTTGGTGCAGGGAGTGGCAACTGACCCTTCACATAGACAAATGTAATGTATTGCGAATACATAGAAAGAAGGATCCTTTATTGTATGATTATATGACAGCGGAACATATACTGGTAGCAGTTACTTCTGTAAAATATCTGGGAGTATGCGTGCGGAACGATTTGAAGTCCATCAATAAAGGAGGTGGCTTACAAAACACTCGTTCGACCTATACTTCAGTATTGCTCATCAGTATGGGATCCGTACCAGATCGGGTTGAAGGAGGAGATAGAGAAGATCCAAAGAAGAGCGGCGCGTTTCGTCACAGGGTTATTTGGTAACCGTGATAGCGTTACGGAGATGTTTAGCAAACTCAAGTGGCAGACTCTGCAAGAGAGGCGCTCTGCATCGCGGTGTAGCTTGCTCGCCAGGTTTCAAGAGGGTGCGTTTCTGGATGAGGCATCGAATATATTGCTTCCCCCTACTCATACCTCCCGAAGAGATCACGAATGTAAAATTAGAGAGATTCGAGCGCGCACGGAGGCTTTCAGATAGTCGTTTTTCCCGCGAACCATACGCGACTGGAACAGAAAAGGGAAGTAATGACAGTGGCACGTTAAGTGCCTTCCGCCACACACCGTTGGGTAGATGTAGATGTAGAACGGCAGTGTTGCCACGGAAGCTGCGCCATATCTTTGCTGTTGCACCAAATATAAATATGCATTCCTCACCAACTCACTGTTAGTCATACGGTGAGATGTGTAGTAGCGTCTCAAAATAAGTCATTGAACTAAGCAGACAAACGTGACACTTGGATGCAAACAAGCCGTGTGGGTCAAATCTTATTGTACACAGAAGTTATTTTCTATCCTGACCTAATCTGGTGTTTTTCTGACTGAACGTAATTGCGCCAACATATTTTCTACGTCAAGTTATATTTGATACTACTACTGTATAGGTGTTGTTCAGTAATGGCAATGTTTACTTGTTCGTCCGAATTTAGTTTTCGAAATACTATTTTATAACCTTAAGAAGGTAATCCATTTCGGTATGTACATCATTTCTCTCCCTGTACGCCAGATGTTACCGAATAACGCACTCTTATATAAAATTCTACTAATTCCTTAAAAAGTAACATATATTCGTCAAGTATTTTTTAATACTCCGTCAACGTCCTTCTCCATCTATTTCCATCATGAGCTAATCTTTTCGTTTCTGCATACTTACTCCACTCAACGGCGTCACGGTTACACTTAACACGTGTTTCCTCCTGTAGTTTTTTCTCTCTACTGTTCCCACCAACGTCAAGTTCGCAACTCGTAAACGCCGACGTCAATAAAGGACAAGCCCGTCCTTTTTTCTGACAATGATTTCAATTAGACATTAATCACGGCCTGTTGTCCCAGATGCCTCTTGTTTCGTACTTCCTCGTGCATCTGATGTTTAACACGCTTCCGTGCCACCATATTTCAGGTGCTACCACTTTTTCTATTCAGTTATTTTTCAACAGTCAACATTCACTTCCGAAAAATGTTGTGCCCCACACATAATGGTTCAGGAACATCCAGCTCTATTCTTTGTCAATATTTGATAGCAATATTGTATTTTAAATCTCCTTTTCGTCTGTGTCAATTTCTTTCTGATGTCTTCCTCGGTCCGTCTATTCCTTGCAGTCGTACTTATCGTGCAGGAAAAAATTTTCTGTACTTCTGCTGCACGTACTACATTGTCGATACTTATGAAATTATTTGTCTCCTTCTACGTTTCATCACTTTTTTATTTGCCTTATTTATTCTTTACTCAAGTTATGCACAAAGTATTAAGTTCATTTTATTCAATAGTTCTTCTAAATGTTCCTTACGCTCACCTAAAAGGCCTATGTCGCATCTGCCCTCCTGACACATTTACTTCTTTTTTTAAATTTGATCTTTGGTCTTCTTCATTGTTTCTTAGACAAAGGATAAACTGCATTCTGTCCCTGCACATTCCACAAATAATGTTTTTTTCTTGATTTTCCATTTTCATTAGTCCCATCTAATTCTCGGAAATACTGTACAGTACTCATCCATCACTGCTTTTTATCCTTGTTCATCTATATATATTTAACTCCTTATTCCTCTTTACATCACAAAAGGCCTTTTCTAGTTCTTCAAATGTGATAAAAGCGATCTTATTTTTCCTTTCCCATTTTTCTGTTAATGAGCTCAAGGACAGAAATTTGTGATACCTATACATTTTCTGAAACCAAATTCATCTTCATCCAGCGCTTCTTAATTTATCTTCCTAGGGATTTGTGGGAAGTTCAAATTCCATCACAACAATGCAATACAACACGACTACCTCCACTAACCTAAGAAAATGCGGAAAAAAGGGCACTTTGACTACCTCCAATAACCTAAGACATCCAACCACCACCTCCTCCTAGGACTCAACCTGTGCTGGACCTAAGTCTTTTTTTTGCATGCACTATTTATTTAAACAATTAGACGCAGTACCGCCGTCAAGTGTGTTCACCCCGAGGTCGAGAGTTCAACTGGCCTAGTACACAGTATGACCACCAGAGGGTGCTGTCATCCATTCCATGACATCATCCAATATGGCAGTCTGGGGTGGGGGGAAATGGCAGGAAACACTGTTGTCGCCATGGGGTCCAGAGTCCAACTGACCTAGTACACAGTACTGCCACCAGAGGGCACTGTCGTCCACTCTGTGATGTAACCCAAGATGGCTGTCTGGAGGGGAAACTGACTCAGCTTGTGCTGGGCTGCTGGAGAGAGGAAGATGTGTACTTTATTTATTGTGGAACAATTTATTTAGGGATGGATTTGAGATAGCATATTTATCACACTGATACAGAACACACGCTGTGACATGCTTGGAGTCACGCCACACAGCCTACAGACCTGTAAACTACTCGTAAATTACCGAAAAAACGCTCTGCAGACACGCAAACAACTCCTAAATTACCGAAATAATATCAGTACACAGCACACAGACATTCAAACTCCTTCTAAATAATGCAGTACACTGATGTGCAGATACGAAATCAACTTGCAAATTGTCCAAATAACGCATAGCATAGCCTACAGACCTGCTCGCAAAACAATGCAACAGACACGCAAATAACGTGTGCAAGCACCACCCACCACCCCCTGTCCACTGGACTGCACAGGAGACTACAGCACACACTCCCAGAAGCCGGGATACACCAGCAGCCCCCACGAAGTGACGTGGCTGTCAGCTGCCAAGCCAGACCCAGGTGCCCATTCTGGTCCCTTAAGCATAAGGTGGTGGCATCCCTTTCATACTTGACACCTGAAAAATTCCTCTTCACTGGGGCTGCTGGTGTATCCCGACTCCTGGGAGCGTGTACAGTAGCCTCCTGTGTGGTTCAGTGGACAGGGGGTGGGAGGTGGTACCTGCAAACATTGTTTGTGTGTCTGTTGCAATGTTTTGTGAGCAGGTCTGTAGGCTGTGCTATGCGTTATTTGGACAGTTTATGAATTGATTCCGTGTCTGCACAACAGTGTACTGCATTATTTAGGAGGAGTGTGCTGTGTACTGAAATCATTTCGGTAATTTAGGAGTTGTTTGCGTGTCTGCAGAGCGTTATTTCGGTAATTTACAAGTAGTTTACAGGTCTGTAGGATGTGTGGCGTGACCCCAAGTATGTCAGATCATGTGTTTTGTAACAGTGTGATAAATATACTATCTCAAATCCATCCCTAAATAAATTGTTCCAAAATAGATAAAGTACACTCCTTCCTCTCTTCAGCAGCCAGGCTCAGTCATTTTCCCCGACAGGCAGCCATCTTTGGTTATGTAACAGAATGGACGACAGCACTCTCTGGTGGCGGTACTGTGAACTAGACCCGGACCCCCTGGTGAACACACGGTTTCCCACCATTTTCCCCGCCATCTTGGATTACGTCACAGAATGGATGACAGCGCTCTCTGGTGGCAGTACTGTGTATTAGGTCAGTTGGACTCCTGACCCCATGGTGACCACACTGTTTCCTGCCATTTCCCCCCACCCCAGATCACCATCTCGCATTACATCACAGAATGGATAACAGTGCCCTCTGGTGGCAGTACTGTGTACTAGGCCAGTTGGACTCTGGACCTCAGGGTGAACACACTTGATGGCAGTACTGCCTCTAATAGTTTAAATAAATAGTGCATGCAAAATAAAGACTTTGGTCCATCACAGATTGAGTCCTTTTCCAGCCAGTTCCTAGGAGGAGGTGGTGGTCACATGATATAGGTTAGTGGAGGTAGCCGAAGTGACCTATTTTCGTGCCTTTTTCTCAGGTTAGTATAGGTGTATTGCATTGTCCTGATGGAATTTGAACTTTCCACCATCTTTTGGGGAAGGGAAGGGGAGTGGGGTTAGGTTAGTGGAGGTAGCCTAATTGACCTATCTTCCCAACAACATTTGCCATCTGAATGACATCATGGCCATCATCTTGGATGACGTAAGCAGATGACATCACAGACGCCATCTTTGATGACGTCATCGCCACCATCTTGGATTTGGGACCACACCGCCCTTGTTCCACTACTAGTGTTAGGTGACATCCGCACAGAATTGCTGACTAAAATGATGAAGGAAATGATAGAAAAAAATGGTTAATGCCGCTCCCTTCCATGCTTCACCTGGGTTCTATTCCCGGTAACACTGCAATTTTTTTCTGAGATAAGGAGATCTGGAAGGGGCTACACACGGCCTCACAAGGCCAAACAAGGAGTTGCTTGAATAAAAATGCAGCCGCACCATTAGGATACAGGTTTGGCGAAATGCTGAGCACACATGCCACGACCATAGATCGCTCCTCGTACTGCCTTGTAGGCAGCTGTGGGCCTGTCGGAATATACATAAAGCTTCATCATTGGTGTTTATGTTTTGGGCACACAAGTCCATCATCTGCATTAGTATGAAGTGCAGCCCCCACGAGCCTAAATACACTCTGGTATATGCTGTGGTATGGGAGCAACCAGCCTCTGAATGCCATGAAGAATTTCTTGGCATGTGTGAATGTCCTTTTGTGTCAGTTCATAAATTTTGCTGGTGGAGGATGGTGTGAAATTATACAGCTACCCTTTTCATCCTGGACATGCTCTGATAGAAGAAAATCAGTGGGCCTGGCAGGCCAGTCAAGCATCTGTATATTCTTCACGGCACTTGTGGTTTGAACTACAGTATGGGGTCTTGCATTATCCTGTTGGAACATACCAGCAGGAAGGGCATGACAACAGCGTTTCCCATCATGACACATACACATCAGCATTCAGCCTCATTTCCACAATTGGTACATCACTTCTGTTGTCACATCCAATACATCCCCACACCATAATTCCAAGAGTTGGAGAAGTATGGGTCTCGAAAATCGTAGCTTCCTGAATCGTTTCACAAGTAGTCTGAGAACACGTGGGCGTCGATCTGATCGCCATAAACCGAAGCTAGACTCACCGCTGAGGACAGCAGGACAGCACTCAATGTCCCATTTGACTCTGATTCTGCACGATGCAAGTCTGTGTTGTTTGTGATATGATTTCAGCGGTAACTCGAGATCTCATTACAGGTCACTGTAATCTGTTATCGATGGTTTGTGGTGACTCTTTACCTGTAAGCACAGCCCGGATTTCAGCTGGTAACATCTGCATATTTATCAGTGCCAGTCGAACATCTCGACAGTCTTCCAGAAGGTAAGAAGCTGAAGTAACGAATTCAAATTTGTGCCGAGGCCAGGACTTGAACCCCGTGTCCTGCTTACTAGGCAGATGTGCCAACTACTACCTCACCGTGACGTTATGGCTACCACACCTGCACAGACTACCGTGGTCCAGTGATCTCCCTAACACAAACATTAATTCACGTCTTGAGTCTATTTTAATTCATTACTTTATCTTCTGACCTTATCGAAGATAAAGATGAAACTCACATGTCTTCAGAAAAATGTAATTCTATCAGATCAATAGATCACCTACGTCTAAGATACAGGCGGTATTTTCCCATTATTTACAAAGCTGGGGTGCTATCCCAATATCAAATAGTCTTGGCAGTAGCGACTCTTAAGAAGGGGAAAACGGGCTGAAGGCATGAATTGAAGTTTGCGTTAGAGAGAGCACTGGACTGTGGTAGTCAACGCAGATGTCGTAGCCACTCTGCCACGATGGTGTAGCGGTTAGCACACCTGCCTAGTAAGCAACAGACGTGGGTTCAAGTCCTGACCTTGGCACAAATTTAAATTCATTACTTCAGCTTCTGTCCTTATCGAAGATAAGGAAAATTTAATTCTAGCAGATCAACTCTACAGTCTTATAGTGGTGTAGTTATTCTGAAAGAACCACTGTCTAATCTTCTTGTCAAATTGTTGGTTCCATCTCGTCAACAGGCGTTCTGCTGCCATTCTACTGCAGCTAACTGTTCGTGCGATGTGTCACTATGACGCTTCCGCATCCCTCATGGCGATGATTTGACCATTCTCAAAGCCCCAGAGAGGCGATAGGCTACGTGTGAACGACCTCAGGGAATGCTGTGTTGCGATCTCCACCCTAAAATGTCAAGTAACATTAGATACGCCCTACAGCTATCATGTACTCAGGTCATTCTTCATCTCTAGGAATGGCTTTTTTCCAGGATAAATATATTTAAAATACGCTTGCATAAGGATCAAATTTAGAATATCATCCCCAGTGGTATGGAAATGCTTGAGTATCACTTTGATAACGCAGGGGTGAAGGAGCTGTTCATGGTTCGGTACCTTCCTTTCCCGTCAGAGTGCGGCTACTCGAGGAGAATGATTGAATAATTAATTTGGCTGTCTGTTTTCCTTGTTCCCCTAAGAACTGGTGATATTAAATCTCACTCGTGATGCTTCCGCTGTCCAGACCGCGGCCAGCATTAGGCTCCATCACGTCTAGCATGGTTTCAGTGATTGATTGCTAAAGAAAGAGACAGCAGGGAGAGACAACAGACCAAGAAAACAGACATAACTGGTATGATGTGTACATTGTTTCAATACAAAACGTTAAACGAGAGGTAGCCTTTTAGATGTGAATAATGGTTACTCCTCACCAACGAAGTTAAGAAACTGGGGAGAACTCGTCTTGCTGCAGGTCAAGACACAATAACAATCAAGCAGTACAAATTACGGACAAAACATTGAATGATCCAACCCCTGAATTAAGAGGAAGTGCACTGAGGGATGTTGAAGTACTAATAGTCATGAGAATTGACGAGACCAGCACAGGCAGGGGTGACTGAGATTGCTTTAACGGAAACATAATACGATTCCTGCACCAACAATTTGGTGAACACGTATCGTGTCATGTCGAAATTATTTCCGATTAGCATGAGTAAACTATTTACTGACCATTCTGTATTGTGTCGCGCGATGAATGGCCGCTACCAATGTAACTAGCATGTACGTCTGTGAATTATGGCGGCGGCTCACTCGCGGACGATTGTCACGAACTTGCAGCTACCTTCTTGCAGCTGCCTTCGACTGGGACATCGAGAGCGTCTCCCATCACTTTCGTGTCCGAAGATCGAACAGCACTATCTGCCTCCGCCGACAGGAAGAGAAGTTCCGTGACCAGCTTAAAAGGTCCGCCTCTTGCGCACTCGTTCCAGCCCGTGAAGGCAGTGTCGGCGACCTCTCAGTTGGGAAACCTGGAATAGCGGGTCTTCCGCAAGAACGGAGGGCGAAGTGTGTGTCCCACTTGTAGTGCCAGTTCTATACTAACTAAACCATGCGTCAAAAAACTGCAATCTCTTCACTGGCCGCGAGTCATGTTGTTAGGCAAGCCTACGGAGGTCCCTCATTGCCGGGGAAAATCCATTTGATATTATTTAATCGGAAATTAATTAACTCGGCTTTTAATCAGCCCGTGACTTATACCTATCGACTCGTAATCTAAGGACGAAGCTAAATCTGTTGTCGAAGGTTATGACTAAATGTTATTGGGGCACTTTCCCTATATTAGAGATTTGGACTGGCTGCTACTTTGCCTCCAAATGTTTCGTAGCTGGGTCGCACGACATATCAGTGTTACAAGTGTCGTCGCTACACCGCCGGCGGATGTTAGAGTTTCGCTGCAGGTACTTCGTCTTACGCCTTTAGAGTGTTCTTCCACTTAGTTTTGGCCCATTGCGAGGCGTCCCTCACGGCCCTGGTTCACCTGCTGCGACATTTGAGCCGCCCACGCCGCTCCCAAAGGGCGCGTTTCACAGCCAGCGGCCCGCGAAGCCGGCAGATTAAAAATACCGCGCACCTCCGCCCGCCCGGAGCTCAATCCGATTCCCTTTGAACGCCCGTCTTCGATTTCTGAAAATTCCGCCCTTTCTGCCTGACGAAACGGAAACATTGACTGCAATATAGTTAATCCCTGTTCACCCCTGTTCATCGTCTGCATTAAAAAGTCGAAAGTTAATGAACAAACAATATGACGTATTTTCATTTCCTTACTTTGTTATGCTACATACACTTCCCACTTACTTCCTCGACACAATTTTACGTTTATAACTGGCTGTTTTGATTTATTACTTCATTCGAGTATTTCTTAAAATACTTACTAACACTAAAAGCTACAGTTCATACTTCTTACTCAGCTCGTCAACCACCAAACTGGTTTGATAGAGCCTGCCTCGAATTCCTCTCCTGTGCCAACCTCTTCATCTCGAAGTAATAGTTGCATTCAACATCCTTAACTATTTGTTGGATGTATTCCAATCTCAGTTTTACCGTACAGTTTTTACCCTCTGCAGCTCCCTCGAGTACCATGGAGATTATTCTTGTTTCAACAAATATCCTATCATCCTGTCCCTCCTCCTTGTCAATGATTGCGAATGTTCCTCTCCTCGTCGATTCTTGGAAGCTCCTACTAATATCTTTTCTTTTCAGTTCACTGTTGTTATTTGAGTTTATGTACTGTGATTTTGTCATTTGGAGATAGTGAGTGGAGCTGTCTTCACTAGAGTATGAGCTCCAAGTGGAGAAATCGGTACATTTCCGACATATCCTCCTGTTTGATTTCAACAGAGAGGTGATAGCAACGGAGGCAGCCAAAAACATTTGCGCCTGTATGGGGTATTGCAGTTGGACAGAGCACTATAAGAAAACTGTTTTCTCGTTTTAAGGAGGGTCGTTTTGACATTAGTCACTCCCCACATTCAGGAAGACTTTCGGGGTTTGATGAAGATCGTTTAAAAGCATTAATCCATAATAATCCATGACAGTGCACTCGAGAACTGGCAAATGTGGTGCACTGTGATCATTCCACCATCGTAAGACATTTGCATGCAATGGGGACCCTTAAAAAATCGGGTGTATGGGTACCGCATGATTTAAGCCAAAATCACACAAATCTGCGAGGTCCTCTATGTGAACATCTGCTTGCTCGTCATCAATTGGCGCTTGAACAACATCGACCACTCCCATCTTGTTTCGTCACTATTGACGGTAAATGGTGTGTCGCAGACGCAATCCAATAACAACGATTAGGAACACTGCATCAAGTGACACAACTCCACGATAACGTCCGAGCGCATTCTGCTTCAGTTCCCATCTTATTCACCTGATTTTCCTCCCTCAGACTTTCACCTTTTCCACTCTCTACCGAACAACCTTCAAGAAACTTCCTTTCCGGATGAAAATGCGCTCCGAACAGGGAGTTCTTCATTCAAAGCCACGTGATTTCTACAGTCGCGTAATCGAAAAGTCACCCCAGCGTTGGGGTGTGAAGTCTCTGACAAGTGTATCTGTTATGCTTATTAAGCTTCTGGAAAAACGCTACGAACTTACGCATCAACCTCATAATTCAATAAATCTCAAACACTTCGATTCTCTCACCCTTCAGTTTTTCCACAGTCCATTATCACTTCTATACAATGCTGTGCTCCAAACGTACATTCTGAGAAAGTTCTTTCTCAAATTAAGTTGTGTGTTTCATATTAGCAGACTTATTTTTGGCGAAGAATGTAGTTGTTGTTGTTGTGGTCTTCAGTCCTGAGACTGGTTTGATGCAGCTCTCCATGCTACTCTATCCCGCGCAAGCTTCTTCATCTCCCAGTACCTACCGCAGCCTACATCCTTCTGAATCTGCTTAGTGTATTCATCTCTTGGTCTCCCTCTACGATTTTTACCCTCCACGCTGCCCTCCAACACTAAATTGGTGATCCCTCGATGCCTCAGAACATGTCCTACCAACCGATCCCTTCTTCTGGTCAAGTTGTGCCACAAACTTCTCTTCTCCCCAATCCTATTCAATACTTCCTCATTAGTTATGTGATCTACCCATCTAATCTTCAGCATTCTTCTGTAGCACCACATTTCGAAAGCTTCTATTCTCTTCTTGTCCAAACTATTTATCGTCCATGTTTCACTTCCATACATGGCTACACTCCATACGAATACTTTCAGAAATGACTTCCTGACACTTAAATCAATACTGGATGTTAACAAATTTCTCTTCTTCAGAAACGCTTTCCTTGCCATTGCCAGCCTACATTTTATATCCTCTCTACTTCGACTATCATCAGATATTTTGCTCCCCAAATAGCAAAACTCCTTTACTACTTTAAGTGCCTCATTTCCTAATCTAATTCCCTCAGCATCACCCGACTTAATTAGACTACATTCCATTATCCTTGTTTTGCTTTTGTTGATGTTCATCTTATATCCTCCTTTCAAGACACTGTCCATTCCATTCAACTGCTCTTCCAAGTCCTTTGCTGTCTCTGACAGAATTACAATGTCATCGGCGAACCTCAAAGTTTTTATTTCTTCTCCATGAATTTTAATACCTACTCCGAATTTTTCTTTTGTTTCCTTTACTGCTTGCTCAATGTAGTAACATTTATTATATCCAGTAGACTAGAACAATGCAGCGAGTAACTGCCTCACTGGAGTGATTAAAACATATAGAACTGCGCGAAGTAACAGGGCAAGTGAATCCAGTCATGTCGACTCCAACTCTTAAAAAAATTGCAATCTTCACTGCTATCCTAGATTTTGAAGGCACCCATCAATGATACCCTGAATGCAGTAGAAGTTGGCATTTTGAGAAATATTATGAACTATTTTGAGGATAATCACTGTCAGTTGAGAGGAACCAGTGGAACGACTACGTTAGATGATATTATTATTTAGACAAGTCTTCAGTTCAGTGATCACTCTCACGCGCACCTGGTAAGTTAATTGGCGCTACGTGACCATTTGCAGCGACTGGGAAGCACACAAATGACAGAATGAGTTATAAACATTTCTCGCAAGTCGTGATGAGAAAAATACAATTGTTACGTTTAGAAATGATACACATCTTTGGAGAAAAGAGAACCAACTGTATGAATATCAAGAACTCAGATGTAAAGCCAGTCCTAAGCAAAGAATCGGAAGCAGAAAGGTCGAAGGAGTATATAGAGGGTCTATACAAGGGCGATGTACCTAAGGGTAGTACTGTGGAAATGGAAGAGGACGTAGATGACGATGAGATTGAGATATGATACTGCGTGAAGAATTTGACAGAGCACTTAAAGACCTAAGTCGAAACGAGGACCCGGGAATAGACAACATTCCGTTAGAAGTACTGATAGCCTTGGGAGGGCCAGACATGACAAAACACTTCAATCTGGTGACCAAGATGTACGAGACAGGCGAAATACCATCAAACCTCAAGAAGGATATAATGATTCCTGTTCCAAAGAAAGCAGGTGCTGACGGGTGTGAAAATTTGCCGAACTATCGGTTTAATATGTCACGGTTGCAAAATAATATCAAGAATTCTTTAAAAACGAAGGGAAAAACTGGTAGAAGCCGAGCTCGGGGAAGATCAGTTAGGCTTCCGCAGAAATGTTGGAACACGTGATGCAATACTGATTTTATGACTTATCTTTTAAGATAGGTTAAGAAAAGGCAAACCTACGTTTGTAGCATTTGTAGACTTAGAGAAAGCTTTTGATAGTCTTGACTTTAATACTCTCTTTCAAATTCTGAAGGATCAGAGGACAGGCAGCGAAAGACAATTTATAATTTGTACAGAAACCAGATGGCAGTTACAAGATTCGAGGGACACAAAAGTGAAGCAGTGGTTGAGGAGGGAGTGAGACAGGGTTGTAGCCTACCTCCGATGTTATTCAATCTGTATATTGAGCAAGCAGTAAAGAAAACAGCAGTAGGAATTGAAAAACAGCGAGAAGAAATAAAAACCTTGAGGTTTGGGGAAGGAATTGTAATTCTGTCAGAGGCAGCAAAGGTTTTGGAAGAAAAGTTGAACGGAATGGACAGTGTCTTGAAAGGAGGATATAAGATGAACATCAGCAAAAGCAAAACGAGGATAATGGAATGTGATGCTGAGGGAATCAGATTAGGAAGTGACATTTAAAGTAGGAGATGAGTTTTGCTGTTTGGGAAGCAAAATATCGTATGATGGTCGAAGTAGAGAGGATATAAAATGTAGACTGGTGATGGCAAGGAAAGCGTTTCTGAAGAAGAGAAATTTGTTAACATCGATTATAGATTTAAGTGTCAGAAGTCTTTTTTGAAAGTATTTGTATGGAGTGTAACCATGCATGGATGAGAAACATGGACGATAAACAGTGCAGACAAGAAGGGAATAGAAGCTTCTGAAATGTGATGCTACAAAAGGATGATGAGGATTAGATGGGTAGATCACCTAACATGTTCAGCTTCCATGGTCCCCAGTTTCGCAACACCCTTTGACGGCGAAGAATGACTGCACAGAATACGCATCATGATTAGAGAAATAATGAGCCAGATTTCAGCAACCTGCATCCCACCGAAAATATCGTGGGAGATATAAACACGAACGAGGCGAATAGTAAAATACATAAACCTTCGAGATCGCTATGAACATGCTCCCTAGAATCCACAAAGTTGAGGGGTACTGAATAGAATTGTGGAGAAGAGGAATTTGTAGCACAACTTGACTAGAAGAAGGGATCGGTTGATGGGATACATTCCGAGGCATCGAGGGATCGCCTATTTAGTTCTGAAGGGAAGTGTGGAGGGTAAAAATCGTAGTGTGACCAAGAGGTGAATGCAGTAAGCAGATTCAGGAGGATGTAGGTTGCAGTAGTTACTTGGAGGTAAAGAGGCGTGCACCGGGAAGAGTATCATGGAAAGATGCAGCCAGTCTTTGGACTGAAGACCACAAAAACGACATATGTCTTATTTGTAATATAATATGTGTAAGGTTTTGACGACAGAACAACTGTGTAAGCTGTAAATATTTTCGTTTAATGTTGCAATCTTATCACAGAAAGATATGCATTTACACAGTTTACAATGTGACAATGCTATGACAGTTGTCAAACGAACGCATCTCTTCCTCAGAAAGTGAAATAATCTTAAACACAACAATGGTAAATTTTAACTACAAGTTCCTTTACAAAATTATTCTTATGACTACGTCATGATGTTGACCAGTACTGCAATAAATCATCCGATTCCGGTTCAAAGTTCGGTACTATTTAGGATAACAGTCAAGTCTACGGAGGGTGGTTAGTTTTGTGACAAGTTGAGCAAAATATTACCCAAGGTCGCTCAGGTTTACAGTGGATGCAAGCTGGTGAACCAACAAAGTTTACGCCTCTGCTCACGGTATTTACCTTAGCTGTGATGAGCTGTCGTCTGAATAGCTGCTCTCGTCCTCTGAAATTCCTATAAAAACTAACTAAGCCTTTACTGATTTTTCCAGCAAAAACCTCCGTATGTTTCTCGTTGGAATATGGCGATATACACTGCGTAGCTGGAGCAGGTTGTATATTAAAATGCCCTCTCAGTCCTCGCAAGAACAATTAACTAACTGGCTTGATCGTTTCCCCACAGTTCGAGCTAAACGACGCTACAGATGATATCTAGCTGAATGTCAGACACAGTGAACGCATTTTCACACAAATTTCTCCTCTGCATTGTACAGAGCATTATGCGCTCCATTCTGCACTTGACGCCAGTTCAGAGAAGAGTCCCTGAAAATTTCCCTCTTGTCTTTCTTGTAACCGAACTATCTCCCAACCTGGGTTCTTTCGTTCTCCACATCACAGCTTTTTTCGACCAATAGGAGCATTCCTCTTATTTTGAGGAAACTCTCCCTGCCAATCGCAAAGGCCCTACCATGAAACTGCGTTGAAATTTCGGCACTTTACTCCTTCCTAGTTTGTTTCCGCCAATCAGACGTTTTGTACCCGCTCCAGATGCCTAAAAGTTACATGCGTACATCACAAGTGTACCACTCGCTGTTCACGTTATCAACTGCGTGACTGGTTTTGTTCATGTCCATTTGGAATTCTGAAAGGCAGTTTTCTGAAGCTTCTTTCTGTCCTATTTCTGTTAGCTCATTACTTGCTCTCCAGTATGCGTCACCTGCCCGGTCACTGACTCCCGCCGCGGAACGCCCCCTAAGAGGTTTTCGTGGTGCCTCCCATCCATGGTGTGGCCTCTGCTTCTGTCCACGCCTGCTCCCACACAAAACGTTTCCTCTCGCTCCTTCTTTCACCTTCTGCTCATTGACATGCATTTTATACGAGTGGTGTGTTAATACCGTCGACTGAGTGTCATACCTTTTGCTTTACATACTTATAGGCAAATCTGCTCATTACCGCAAAAGTAAGTTAGGTTTCGTATTCACCTTCCTGTTAAGACGTATCAAACTCTTATGTAAGGTGCAATATTGACCTTCATTTATTCTGCTGCCTTACATACGTACTGAAATGTTTTTATACTGCTCGCGTTCGTTGCATACATGAAAATTGCACAATTAGTGTGGTCCACAGTGCAAATATTTCTGGGGTCCACAGGGACCATATAATCAAATGCGCCCACTTCGCCACATCATGCTAGTAAGGAAACTTACCAGCCTCTTTGATGCCATCCTCTGCGACGCTTCCAACTATCCAGTAGTCTTTGTGCATTGGAAATCGCACATTAGAAGACAGTTGACTTGCATTACTCGTCAACGCAACTGTCAGTGGCTCAGAAAGGAAATCTATATTTATCCAAAAAAACCTTTAATCACTTGCCCAATAGCAAAATGTGTCTGACAGGTAGCAAAACCTCCAATTATTTTTTCTAACTGCACCAGCAATTCCATAGACGATTTGTAATTAAAAACTGGAAGCAAGCATAACTAAAAATATTAAAATTAATTGATTCACTAGTTACATGAGTAGCCTTATGTTACTTCTTCTGGAGAACTCTTTCCTGTCAGTAGACGGATTTTTAATTAAAAATTGGTGGTTTGTTTAACATTACTAACCCTGAATCAATAATTGTTGTTGTGGACAACACTTTCCACTCCGCAGACGATAATTTTATTAAAAACTAATATAATACAGAATTTAAGTGTGTCAATAGTTATGCGAGTAGTATTAAAGACTAATATGTTCACTCGTATTCCTTTTAAGTCAGTTTTTGCTATTTAGTACCATGTAAACACATAGCACATAGCCATACTCACAAACAGCTCTAACACATGTAGCAAGTAAAGTGAATCCGTCCAAATCATTTCGATAAAAATTGTGCAAATTATCTGTGGAACATGTAACTAACAAAGTAAAGATCCTAGCAACTTGTAAATTCAGAGGCCAAAAGTCAGGGGAAGCATTGTCCCGTTTGAAAATGTGCCATACACAGTGCCCAAATGTTGTGGTTAGATGTGGCGCTTGGCACAAATATAGAAATGGTATCAGAGTTGTCTGTTACAGACACAGCAACACGGCGCCAGTTAACGGACTTTAAGAGTGAGATGATAATCGGTGCAAGATTCGTGGGTCATAGCATTTCGGAAAATACAGAAGAATTCAAGTTTCCAAGATCACCAGTGTGTGTGGTGGATTTTCAACATCGCGGAGATATTTTTTCCGCAGGAACACCACAGGTGTTTGATCAACGGGGGATGTAAGGGACCCACAGTACAGGTCATGGCGAAATGAATGGTACAAGTACTAGCGACTTTCTTTCCTGTTCCTTTCTGGTACTGAGTGAGGAAAAAATTATGTCTCTGTACGTGTCATAATTTCTCTTCTTTTACTATCATGATTCCTATAATGGGGGCAGGATAATGATCACTCAGTCTTATTGGAATACAGATCTCCACATTCTCCCACCAAGGTACAAAGGGCGTCTTTCTTCCTAGGATCCCCATTTAAGTACACCGAAGTCACGAAAGTCCTGGGATGCCTCCCAATATCGTGTTGGGCCTCCTTTTGTCCGGCATAGTGATGCAACTCGACATGGCGTGGACTCAACAAAGCGTTGGAAGTCCACTGCTGAAATACTGTGCCATGCGAACTCCATAGCCGTCCTCAGTTGCGGAAGTGTTGCTGGTGCGGGATATTGTGCACGAACTGACTCCTCGTTTACGTCCTATTTCGGGCGATCTGGGTGTCCAGATCATTCATGTCCAGATCATTCGCTCAAATTTCCCAGAATGTTCTTCAAACCAATCGCGAACTATTGTGGCCGTCATATGGTGCATTATCATCCATAAAAATTCAACTGTTGTTTGGAAACATGAAGTCCATAAATGGCTGCAAATGTTCTCCAAGCAGCCTAACGTAACCATTTAGAGTCAATTACCGGCTCCGTGGGACCAGAGGACCCATTCCATTTCGTGTACACGCAGAACACACTATTATGGAGCCACCACCAGCTTGCACAGTGTCTAGCAGACAACTTGAGTCCATGACTTCGTGGAGTCTGCGCCGCACTCGAACCCTACCCTCAGTTCTTACCAACTGAAATCGGAACTCATCGGTTGTCTAGCCGTACAAAGTCCAACCAATACGGTCACGAGCCCAGAAGAGGCGCTGCAGGCTGTCGGTCATCTGCTAACGTAGCCCACTAACGCCAAATTCCGCCACACTGTCCTAACTGATACGTTCGTCGTACATCCCGCATTGATTTCTGCGGTTATTTCGCGCAGTGTTGTTTGACTGTTAGCACTGGCAACTCTGCGCAAACGCCGCTGCTCTCGGTCATTAAGTGAAGGCCGTCGGACACGGCGTAGTCCGTGTTGAGAGGTAGTGCCTGAAATTTGGTATTCTCAGCACACTCTTGACACTGTGGATCTCGGAATATTGAATTCTCTAACGATTTCCGAAATGGAATATCCGATTCACCTAGCTCCTACTACCATTCCGCACTCAGAGTGTATGAATTCCGGTCGTGCGACCACGGCGGAAATCATTTCACATGAATCACCTAAGAACGAATGACAGCCCTTTAATACCTTGTGTACACGATACTACCGCTACCTCTATATGTGCATATCGGTACCCCATAGGTGTTGTCAAAAAATGGTTCAAATGGCTCTGAGCACTATGAGACTTAACATCTGAGGCCATCAGTCCCCTAGACTTAAAACTACTTAAACCTAATTAACCTAAGGACATCACACACATCCATGCCCGAGGCAGGATTCGAACCTGCGACCGTAGCAGCAGCGCGGTTCCGGACTGAAGCGCCTAGAACCGATCAGCCACAACGGCCGGCTGACTGTTGTCACCACAGTGTATTCTACAGCAGTTCTTGCCACGCATGGTCCAAGTTTGATGGAGCTTGGCAGTGACAGGTGACAAGAAAGTTAATTTGATGCTAAAGTTTTGCACCCTAGTATACGTTCCTACCCACGTCACGTGCCCACCTCGCCGCCCGATGGCATCAATCTTACTGGTGGGGCTTGGGGTGCGGGTCCCAAGGTTGGTTATAATGTTTCGACTCATCTGTGCATATCGTGAATAGTAATGGCCGTATAACGCTGCCTTCGTGGTCGCCCGAAGTTACTTTTGCGTCTCAAGACCTCTCTCCTTTATGAACGATATGCTGAGTTCACTGTAAAATCCGTATGGAGAAAAATGTACAGCATAGTCCGAAGCAGTCAAATGTTGACTCGCACCACAGTGCATCCCCCTGACCTTTGGCCACTGTGTGAGTAATTGTATAGAGTAAGTGGATGAAGGTTGGTCTGTGTCCGTTGCGCAGCGTGATCGAGATGTGCCAGACGTACCTGGGAGAGGGTGAGGGCAGCTCGGGACTGAGCGTGCTGCGCACCTTCCGGCTGTTGCGCATCCTCAAGCTGGTGCGCTTCATGCCCAACCTTCGCCGCCAGCTGTTCGTCATGCTGCGCACCATGGACAACGTCGCCGTCTTCTTCTCGCTGCTCATCCTCTTCATCTTCATCTTCAGGTACGTACCCCGGAGCGCCGCTCAGCATTCGCTGCTGGCTCGCTGCGAAACAAAGCGCCGACACTCCTTCGACACAGCAGGGACGCCTCCCAGCTCGTTAAGCCCTGTTCAAAGAACTAGCAGCAAACAACAGATACCTGCACTTTCAGCCGTGGCGCAGATCTGTACAGACGCGAGAAATACTCGAGCTGCTCTTCTCTAAATGAATAGATCCCCCTTTAATTACTTCGGATGCTGGCTTGGTAGAACTCTGTGAGGTACCTTTTGAGACCTTCCGGAGCTCGAGTCTGGTACAGTTCCTGCTGCTTTTGCCGCTGGTCATTCCCACCATATCTTTCCCGCAGTAACAGCAGAAAACCACAAATCTGAAATAATTTAACCAACACACCCATTTTAATAAGAAATGTATTACGTCCTGCACATTTCGTTAAGTTTTTTTGCTGCTCTCGTTTTAAAGCCTGTATCAGGCAAATGCGTTTGTGTTCAAATACATCCAATAGTCCTTCGTGTTCACTGATACGCCTGTAACAACAAAACGACATAATATTCCTGCGAGTTATAGTTGTTTTGCTACGATTGCCTTTAGCAAAATTAAGTTTCCTTTCCAATTCTCATTTCTAGTACAACAATGAACTACGTATCTTTAAAGTGCAGTAGTCAAATGTTTCCCCAACATTTGTAATAAAATATTGTTCAGTTGCTCAAGTTATACAGAACATTATGTACGCAGTGGGTACTGACTCTAGTGGTAAGATTTTAGGTGGCTAATCAAAGAGGTTTGCTGAGCAGTTTGCACATGAGAACTCCATGATCTCCATTGCTTCGTTACCGAGTGCTTTGATCTCTGTTTCTTGCAAAATTTTCACCTCTATGATAATGCCATGGATTTTTATATGACAAATAAATCGATAAATGTCCGTTACCCCCTGATAAATTAACACCGTGTTTTACAAGAATGGAACAAAAGTGAACAATGATACTTTTATTGAGTAACACAAATATTCTCAGACGATACACGTATACTTTAATTGCGGTGCTGCTCAGTATACAGCTCTAGGCCATCCCATAAGAAAGTCGAGCAATTTCAAAGACTGCAAGAATCCTACAAACCAAATGCTTTAGAGTAGCGACTGAATTCTCGTAATCTGTTGTTTTCATTGACAGTCCCATCTTCATTTATGGTGGGCTAGAAAGCTATAGAACAAGAGTGCAACAACATATTCCACATTGGTCAAAGTTTACAGTAAAGATAGTGCAAAAATTTCGTCCTAAGTGTCCTGAATTTCCCAGCAAGCAGAAGTTCGAGCCCCGATCCGGCTCGCAGTTTCAATCTGCCATTAAGTTTCGTAATGCCGCACGCTCCGTTGCTGAGTGAAATATTTATTTTGTTAATAGAACTCACTTAAGTATACCAACTGTAACTGGCACACCTTACAGGAAATGGAGCACATAGGCAAAAAACCATTTGTAGGCGAGTGTTATCAGTACTTGTGAAATATTCAGGTACTTCGTAACGAGTAATTGGAGATCGTGCTTTACTTATATCAGACCACTCAGCCAACGTACTGAAGAAATTTTGGGAGTTAACCACTAAAGACTATACACACACTGCGCACCGTATGTGTCCTAAATGTTTTGAAGGAAGGTAACACTTAAAGGATAAAAAGAACGCATCGTTAACATCTCTTGTGTTTAAAGTACCTTAGGCGTCCAGTATTCCATTTGTTTCGCAGTTAAACAATGGCTAAATACTACCATACTGGCACTGTTTGCTTTTGGTCGATATTGAGATATAGTTTTTTAAGTCTATTAATGTTATTTTCGATCTGTGTCACGTTGACTAAGGCTATTATGAGTACAATAAACTTCAGTAACTGTCACAGGGTATAGGGATAAAATAACAAATAAAAGGATTAGTTCTTGGAATAATGGTATTATTTCTGAATTTCTCTAATTTATCGATACGCTCATGAATATATTTGGATAGGTGCTACACCAGGGTACAGCACATAATGTAGTTCCGATAAGATATATCTAGTAGCTTTAATGCTTCATCTGAAAATTAGTCAAGTAAAAACGCACTAGAATTTGGCAGTTTTGACGTTCTAATGAAGACTTGCCTTGAATGTGGATTTGTTGCAAATTCAGGTTCTTATTATTTCGTGGATATGGCTTGCCGTGTCAGAGCTCGTTCCTTTATGCTGCTTAGGTGTTTGCTGATTCATTCACCTTACAGCAATAAGGCATCAAATAAAGCATTCCAATAAAACTGCTAAAAGCAAAGCGTGCTGTGCTCATCCATTTATAAAACCAAACTGTTAAAGCATGTTCCTAAGACTGCTGCTTAAATTACTTGAATGAAAATGCACATGTAAAAACAAACAAAACAAAAATGAAAAAATTAAATGATGCATGTCTATACAGCTAAAAGTCTTAAACTAAAGTGCCTGCATCATATACTTCATAACAAATGTCACTGCACAAAGACAACTGTACAGGTTCACAGTAAATTCACACAATACTGAATAAATTACTATAAAGTTGTTATCGTAGCTCAAAAGATTCCAAATGTATGTCCACGATCTAAACAATATTGTCAACTCAGGCTTTACTTTGGAAATTTGTCTGTGGTATGTTTGGTTATAAATGAACTTGCGCTGTTGTAAGTTCTTAACAACGTTTCGGTACTTACGGCATTTATTTATTGGAAGCAGTTTCGTTTCAGTGTACCCGCTCTTCTTCATTATTCTGTCGTTGAAGATGAAAACTAAATTTGAAATCTTTTGAGCACCGTTTGATATATTATAAGATCCATATATTTTGGGCTTGTAGACTACGTATAAAGCTTCACTCTATCAACAACTGTCTCTTTTCCTTTTTTTCTCACCTACATTGAATTTTCTCTTGTATTCTTCATAACTGTCTTTTCTCTTCTTCCAACAGGCGACGAACTGTATGCCTACAGAATTCGTCTTTCATAGCAGAGACTACCCTTAAGACAATGGATCTCTTCCTTCTCTTAGTGAATAAAAGTAGCAATTTCTCATGTAGTACAACTAAACGATGCAAATTTCTTTTCCCTGAGACCACAGAATTTTTTCATAGTTAAATTATATTAGTGTCTGCACTGAACGCGATATATTTTATGCACGTTTAAAATTAGAGCAATACACTGTATCATACTCATGCGAAAAATAGTTGCTATATAACTCTTCTCACACAAATCTGTGTGTAAATTCAGTTCTTAATTAAGACTGTTTCTAACTTAAAGATTCATCACCTGGCTATCACATATTTCATTAAATTCAATCGCAGACACACACAACTATTCATCAACAATTTTATCATTTTTATTGTAGACTGTTTCTTTATTTCCTTTTTCCCTTACTTGCACTGTATTGTCAACGCAGTTGCCACATTAAGAACAGTAATGTAAATATCAAATACAAAACACTCACCCATGATTCAATTTTGTAGTTTTATGTAGCCCTTAAATCAGTATTATAACTAAATAACGTATGAGTTAACTTGCATTTATATAAAAAGAGTGTCTTCATTACAAATTTGTGCAAATTTGCTAATAAAATTGGTATACTGTCACCTGTTTGTCTGTCCTTATGATCCAAGGACTCATGTCCCTCAGTTTTACGCCATTACTATTAAATCATAGATCGACACAGAAATGTTGCGGAATAGATGCACAGAATCTGCTTTTTATACTTTAATTAGTTAGAAACTGACAAATATTCATACTATAAAAGCAGAACGTTTAAAAGGATAATGTAGTTTGAAAACTTATTATCACACCGTCGCCTCACGAGAATGCTAGTATACATAATAAATAATTGTGTTAGTGAATCGAATTGATGACTTACAAGTTTTCACTTACATACATTGATTACATTTATCCGTATTTCTTTTCGTTATAGTATACTTGGAATGAACCTGTTCGGTTGCAAATTCTGCAATAAGGCCGACAACGGAGAGACAGATGAATGCGACAGAAAGAATTTCGATTCCTTGCTCTGGGCAATTGTGACGGTGTTTCAGGTACACTCGGCTTCTTGAATCAAAACTGCGCATGCGCTGCCTCCCATAGCGCCTGCCAATCGTGGCCACCGTCCAACAGCTTGAGACGAAACGTAACAGACACGAAGAAATTACGCCACTTTTTCTCTCTTCCCCTAATGGTCAAAATTATCTGTTCTAGCGTAGGATTCATATTTGAATTCCTACGACCTGTAAAACCCTAAAAGTACGTGTCCTATTTCATTCACGTTCCGGTGTTACATTTGCAGTGCAGAGGTCATGGGAATGGCTTAGTGAAGTGATATCGATACAAGTATAAAGCGTGTTATGGCTTGGCTACGCAGAGGCCTTTCTCAAATGGCTTTCACTGTGGGAAATAAATACTATTTATTTATTTTTCAGTTTTTATGGAAACAGATTCATTTATTGTCTTCCACTTCAATTGTTATCGATTTCGAAGCCCGAGGCTTCATCTTCAGACACAAAATGCAGTAGTCGATGTACAATACATCTACAAGAAGCTAAGGTGTTTCCGTACCTCTTCATGGATGGATGAGCAGTTTCCTCACACTCATATGATATATTTGCGGATATACTGTACGTCGATTCCTGGCTTTTGTGCGTCAAGTTGCTAGTAGCTCTGGAACATATAACAATTAAAGTGGAAAGCAATAATATGACCGTTTCAACATATAAATAAAAATTTAATAAATAGTATTTATTTTCGTCCGTGGACCTGGCGTCCCCACCAGCTCCTGTCACCATGTAAGCTGCAAGACTGTCTCAACTGGTTTCGATCATTCCTTGAAGACAGGTTCTCCTTCTCGTGACAAGAAGTTATGGCCGTACAGAACTCCCTGTTGATGGTACACCCAATGGGTTACTTCATATCCAAAACTCTTCTGGAGGTCGAAGTTCGTGGATCCACCATGCCACAAAAGCACCCGGCAAACTGCACTCAAAGTATTAGCAGTGTCGGCAGCGAAGTGGCCTGTGCTGACAGCGAACAGTAACGGCCAGTAATAAATGGCTGCAGTAACAGACAAGACGCTGTGGATAAAGCTCGTTAGTACAGAACATAGACAAAACACGTCCAACAAGGTAATGGAGTCGTTATTGCCTTCCAAGAGAAAGAGGAGTGAATGATTCACCAAGAAGTCTCTGCCACGGCATTAATACTTGTCAGAGAAACATGTGGATTATACAGAAAACACAGTATCTAGAGGCTGCATTTGGATATAGCGGAGACGTCACGAGATCTTGGATTGTGATTCTGGAGAAGCTACTGGAATGAGAGGGTCGGGTACCTTTCATGGAATAATTAATTGGCGAAAGCCTCTACGAAAGACTGTGGTCATTTGCTTATTTATTTTCTTAGCTTTTGTGGAAGTAGCAATCCGTGCTTCATCTTCGTAGAATCAGTTACTGCATAGGAATCGCTTATGTTCGACGTCAACGTGCAACAAACACGCACAGACGTCGGGTGGCAACACCAGTACTGGAGAGTACATAAAACGCGTCGAAGGGGGACGCGGAAAAAGTTGGGTTGTTTTGGGGAAGAGACCAAACTACGAGGTCATCGGTCTCATCGGATTAGGGAAGGACGGGGAAGGAAGTCGGCCGTGCCCTTTCAAAGGAACCATCCCGCCATTTGCCTGGAGAGATTTAGGGAAATCACGGAAAACCTATATCAGGATGGCCGGACGCGGGATTGAACCGTCGTCCTCCCGCATGCGAGTCCAGTGTGTTAACCACTGCGTACCTCACTCGGTAGGACGCAGGAAAAAACGCACCCGTTGTCGCAATGCGGAAACGGAGCGTCTTACCTGACGTCCAGAAGGGCATTATCATTGGCCTTAGGATCAAGGGGTAGAAGCATTTCCGAAACGGCTAAGTTTGTAAACAGCGTACGGCCTTGGTTAAAGTATAGCGTGTGTGGCAAAACAGCACTATCCAAAACCTGACGTCCAGAAGGGCATTATAATTGGCCATATCAAGGGTAGAAGCATTTCCGAAACGGCTAAGTTTGTAAACAGTTAGCGTGCGGCCTTGGTTAAAGTATAGCGTATGTGGCAAAACAGCACTATACAAAACCGGCGCCTAGGCAACAGTGGCGCCAACTGTGACTCACCAAAGGCTATAGAAAACAGGGGTGAGCGACGGTTGTGTACCGGCAAACAGATGTGCAACTGTTGAGAAACTACCCGCCCAGATGAACCAAGGGACTACCAACAGTGTCTCCTCAATGACCGTACAGAGAATGTTACTGCGTATGGGCTCTCCGTGGTTCATACACTCATACTGGCTGCTTCTCATCGGCGACAAAGGCTGGAATCTATACGTCAATACCGCATCTGGACGTCTACCGAGTGGCGAAAGGTGACTCGCGTTTTATGCTGCATCGGACATATATGGCCGTTGGCCCAGCATCAATCGTCGGAAGGGTCCAAGCCGGTGGAGGGAGTGTTAGCGTCTGGGGAATGTTTTCGTGGCGTTCCCTCAGTGATGTTATCATTCTGGAAGCACAATGAATCAACACAAGGATACCTATCCACAGTTACACGCAGTTTATTTTTTCCTCGTCACGATGGCAATCACCAACAGGAAAATGCAACATGTCACACAGCTCGCGGTGTACGTGCGTGACTCGAAGAGCAGCAGGATGAGGTACCGTGCTCTCCCGGCCACCAAACACCCCGGAAGGGGAGTAACCATTCCGACCATGCCGACCCTTCGTAAATGTGGGACAATGGCACACGGAAAAGAAGAAATTTGTTTCTATTTACACACAGCTAAACCGTCTTCCAAAATTGCTTCCATTCAGTTAACGAATGTATCAAAAGCTGAAAGCTCACATTTCTTCAAGTAACAGGGGATCACACGAGCCATTCTCATGACTTCTGTGCTGACAAACATCAACGTTGCGATGATGATGGATTTTGCTGATACAGTAAACCGACTTCTCGATTAATTGCCTAACGTAATGTTGAGAGACTGGATGTGAGTATGACACGTACGTAACTCTTCTTCTACTAAGTTACCAGTACTCGTTGAGAAAATTATATCTGAGCTGAACGTAGAGGTAAAAGTTGTCACACAGTTGGTCGATGGCGGTGAGCGGCACGCCACCTGGGAGGCAGCGCTGCGACTTTTCACTCACTAACTGTCGCTCTCTCACAATCCCAACCCTTCTCTTCGGGAATATTCGCGGCTCTGTAGCCGTCACAGGTAAAGTATCTCTGTGAGACAGAGAAACATTTTTCACCAAAATTTTTTAATGATAATACTAACAGTATTTTTCTCACGCCAATGCAGAATAATCGCATGCACTCAGCCTGTCCCCGAAGACGATGCAAGCAGACTGATTACGTCACAAAGAGATGAACGTCGGCCCTGGACATGTGGTCAGGCATCTTGCCCTAGATTAGTGCATGCTCCATCCCACCAGCCCAGGCATGCCACCGAGTAGCTAGCGCCCACCTGTCCAGCACGCTGAATGCGCATCGGCCAAATTTCCATTCAGCAGGCACTGTTGTTTCCCTTTCTGAATGCATTCGTGGATTTCTGGGAGACATTAACTGTTTTTCTCTATGATTTTGTTTCTTTTTTGGAAGAACGCAGAGCGAGCATCATTATCCTTGTTCTGCATTTGAGCTGCCCTTTGTTTCCCCGTGCGAGGGAGCTTGGAAGTGACCGTGATTTGTCTGTTTCTACTTACCCAACACACTATGCAACGTCTGTTTAGATGCGACACGTTGTTGATCCCGCATTGAGTACGTGTGACTGCAAATAGTAAGAAAATGTTATGTTTGTTAAATGTATTCCTTCAAAAACTCGTGTTATATGTGCATGTACTTGTATGCTATCTCATAGCGAAATAGCGTTTCTAGCATTCTCAGAGGAATGCCTGTGCAGTGTGATCTTCTATTCTAATCTGCCATCTATTTGCGTGAATGATTAAGTGTTTTTATTATTTTTGTAACTCTGAGAATGGCAGTGTAGAATACCTACGGTATGATTTGCCTGAACTTTTGCGAATTCGATGTCAGCTTACTTCTTTAATGGGTATGGAATGAAATAGTACGTCGATTACTTCATACTTAACTTCTACAAGGAATAAATGTTCTCCGTTTCCTCTCTGGGATCTTTTTATTATTCTTTTTATCTTGCAGAAGTATTCTCTACTAGGAAAAATTATTGATGTTTACAGTAGTAGCTCACTTAGCCCAGTACAAATTCTGTTCTTTTGCTGATAAAATGCTTTTCTATTGCGGCGGTTTTCTCTCGAAACGGAAAGCTTTCCCGCGTTTCGGACGAGTAGGACACTCTTTCTATTTCAGAGGAAACTTCAGCCGTCCAAGAATTTGTGACGTATCTGTGAATAGATTAGTCATAATGACTGTTTAGTAAGTGTTGTATCTATCCATTTCTGACGGAAGTATGGCATTGATGTGTGTTAGAATAGCATGCGCATGCATTCCTCAAACAAGCACACTTGTGACGTAATCAGATAGCCTTGCACTGCGACAGAGAGTTATCGTAATGCTTGCTGAAGCCACGCTTAAGCTTACTTGCTTAAACACTCAATTCGGACTGGTCGCAGAATGTTTACAGCTTACGCTTGACAGTAAAGCCTGGCTAGAGAGACGCAGCGATACGTACTGTACATTAGCGTTGCGTGTTGCTTCAGTAAAGTCTCACCTAGATCACCGTTTCCCAATGACAAAGATGTAGTCGCTAGTGTACCTCCTACGCCACGGAGAGACCGAATGTAACGCAAAATCCATTATTTAGTATTATTATAGAATTCCTTTGACGTATTTATGTACTGAAGATCTAAACTGTCGAGAATCTCCGAAACCGCGCGTACGAAATTGGCATCGCTAGGCTTCTTTAAGCAAATATTTGTAAAACGATTTATAGTCACGGGATCGAGATCGTTCTTCGGGTTACTTTTGCTTAAACTTCTATTCTTCCATTGTCATTGTTTACAAGCTGTTATTCCATTGCACCGTCACTTTTTATTTGTCTTCATTGCTCTAAGCACGTCACGTTTCGCACCAATTCTCGTACCGTAGTTATAATCTTATGTCAATCTGGCGACATGTGTATTCTTGTGCGATTTTGCGTTTCACACTTTAGTTTCGTTCGGCCTACAGAAAGAGAGAGACTAATACAACTGTGCTGAAATTTATGAAGCACTATAGTTATGACTTTCAGAATGTTTAGAAACAGGTGAATTGTTGACAACACTATAATTAACTGTTTTTTCTCATATGAGCAAAACCTCGAACCGTGTCACGCTCGGTGCAGTAAACATAATTAAAAAGTGACGTATCAGATGAAAAACGTTTCGGCATAAGTAACCTTCTATGACAAACATTAGAGAGTTTCAGTAACTAAAGGAAAGCAGAACGTATCAAGTTGAATTCAGGTTCAAGGTCGGAAATTAGACTGGAACAACAACACAAAAATCTGTAGACAGGTAGAAAACTTTTCCAATCCAGAACAGCTACTTCGTGAACCGTTAAGCATCCACAAACAATACATTGTAATATCGAATTGCAACACTAAGTCCTCTGTCGGTTGCCTCCAGATTCCTCCGATAAGAGTTATCACTTCTTTGCTAATCTCTGCTAATGAACTGAACAATTTCTAGATGACCAGACCACACCATATGTATCAGAACACACATCTGATAAGCATGTAGGCTACTGTGCTATGAAAATGGCACCGATCGTGTGATAGGTATGCGGTCATTAATTGTCTTACTGAAGTATCAGGAATCTGCTGAATCGCAAACACGATATCGGAATTCAACGATAGTTGCTGAGATAATCGAACTTTTCAGCAATCATCTTCACACACACTACATTCGAAATTTTCACTTGTTGTTCTTCAAATACACCTTGAGTATGTTTTATAAGTAGTTGTTCGTACCTGCAATGCTGAGACATTGCTCTGAAACGTTATATTGACATCATATGTCGTAACTCTGACACTTTTATTTTCTCTTCGATGCAAAGTGTTCTACAGACATTTACCGCAGGAACGTAAAATATAAACAGTAATTAGTCGTAGTTGAAATCTTATGACGGATTGTTACAGATTGCTACTTGGACTTTTAATTCACTGAGTGATTTTAAAATTTCACGGTGAGATTTCACTGTGAGACCTAATACACAACTGCTTTGTAACATTTTATTTTGCCGGAAATATCGTTCATACTGTTCCACACTGCAGTCAATGGTCATGCGTGGAAAATATTTCATTAATACTCATTACTTCTGCCATCTGTTGTAATTTTAATTTATGCTATTACCGTTCCAAGACTTTGGTCCCCTAGGTGAAATGTATGTGATTTAAGCCGCAAAGTATTTAAAGCAATTTACTGTTTCCACTTTCAAATAAGGTAAATTCTACTGAAAAATGTTCTGTTTTTCTTTCCTCCCACGATCTGCTTCCTTCTCATACTTTCACAATAGAATCTAAGTGAACTTCCACGACGTCTAAGCAGAATTTCAAAATCACATGAAACTGATTCAGATTCAAAGCTTTGGAATTATTTTCTAGCGTGATGGCCGAAGCATAAAAATCAAACTGTCCGAATAAAGCGGTTAATAAAAGGACGGTTCAAGTTTTAAGACATATGATTTCTTATAATGTTCTTAAATACGATAAAAAATTAAATTCATCCATATCATAGTGAAATTTAATTTCCATTTAGTTATTTACATTATATATTTTAAGATATAACTTATTTCTACAGATCTGTTATTCTATAATCACATTTCTAGAAATTTAATCAGAGATATTTGTGAGAGGAATCGCGTTTGCGTAATGGGGGTGTTCTACGAACCTTGATTTATCTCTACCACTGTATTGTGTAAATTTCTACAGCCAAATGAATCTGCTGATTTCAAATAATTGACATGAAGCATTGCTACATGATAATCTCAATACACAAGTTGGCCGTCAAACTAGCTTGAAGTGGAGTAATTGGTCGTGCAGGGTTTCTTTCGCAGGCTTTCTCTCATGATTGTAGTGATCCAAGGCCCTCAAATCAGTTCAGAGTTTTGGTGGGGTAAACGTTTAGTCACGGTGGAGTCTCATGGTTCGTTGATTGCAAAAATTCCACCTAAAAAATGTCGCCTCAGGTACGAGGAATTGAAAGTAAGTTTATGAATTTTGTGCCGTACAGAAACTTTTTTTTAACGTTGATTGAAAGCAGTACTCCGTGATCTCGCCTACCACAATACCACGACTGTCCTCGGAAGAAATTCTTAGAACATTGATACACATTTTCTGTGTATTCTTTTGATTTAAAAACTCCACCTTCTGCAAAATAAAATGTGTCTCAAAATAGAGAAACACTGCGCTTTGCCGAAGACGGAGTTTTAAAATAAATGCAGAGAACACGTACCAATGTTTTGAGAGTCTCTTGTGAGGACAGTCGCGGTATTGTGACTGGCGAAATCACACAGTATTGCTTTCAGTCGAGATTAAAATGTGTCTGTCATCTTCTGTGGGTCTCCTTTACATTTCTGCAAAATATTATTCCAATGTTCGGTTGGTTTTCTACTTTAGGCCTAAAACTATAACACGTGCATATTTCTTGTCGTTATTGCTCGTTTGAAGCTGTATAATTTAAAAGCTTGATTTTATACGGTGGCCTGTTGTTATGAATTTTGTAAACTGACTTCATGTTATCCGCATTTACTTTTTTTCGCTTACTGTGCATTGCTGTGTTTCGTATAATTTAATCATAAATACGTAATTATAAACTTGATTAAAAATAAATATTGCACGTGCACTACTGTTACTCTAGAACAAAACAACAAAAACAATTATTGTTCAATCAAGAAAACATTTTTGCTGCGATTTTGTAGATGACATTCTATTAGGTCAAAGATTACTGTACGATAAGCAGGCGATCATCTAAACTCAACGTTTCATATAAATGAAACTTCAGATGAGTGATCACTATTTCATATGTTGTAGTTTTAGGCCTAAAACAGAAAACCAACTAAAAGTTTGTACAATATTTTACAAAAATAAAATATGTTGATGCGTACTGTAAATCTCGAAAAATATAAAAAATAAGGAAAAAAATTGTATTTCGCGGAATGGAGGTTTTTAAAAATAAAATTTTCATTCTTACACACGCGCAAGAGGGAACAGGACGTTTCAGCCTAAGGAAAGTGGTGGTTCGAAGTAGATATGCCATCTACACACCACATCTGTGTCCCCCTAGCAAATAAACATTTAACACACCGTACTATCCTATCCCAATAAATATTTTAACAAGATACGAAATACATTTATCATGCCATATTAGCATGGCTAAAGACAACAACAAAACTTATGATATTAACGTCCGTAAACTTCAGTTAACAGCGTTTATAGCAGAGTTAAAGACATTTTCAAATGCCTTTGAATCAAACAAAATTTGGTACATTGGTAGAGCAAATACTATTACTGTTTGCTTCTTTTTAGTATTAAAAGTAAGGCCCGCAAAAAAAGTCTAAATTCAACCGCCATTTTCTTTCGAAATGTAAAGTATTAAAAGAAGTTCAACAACCAAACAAAAAATTGTACTTCATAGTGTCTATCATTCTAAGACTAGCTGTGCCGCGTATTTCGCACGTTAAAGTGCGAGCATAAGTTAGCGAGAAACTGAGCAGTTGATTTGCCTTGGCTGTTTAGCAGCTACGCTGCTGAAGCTTCGAGTGCATTCCCTGCTGCCTGATGCACTTCAAGCTCGCTTAGAGTTAAAGCATGTGCGGCAAGCGAAAGGGAGGAACTGTTTTTTCAGGGCATCTCACTACTCTGACTTCATCGACTCCATCGTACTGAGTATGCCTGAAAGGCGTCCAAGGAGACAACAACACAGAGATAGGCAGAGGATCACGTAAAAAGAATTATTCCAGGACAACAGCATCCCATACCTCAAACAAAATCTAGCTCTCCTTCCAGTTTTAGGACTCTTCTGGGACTACTGCTATTAAGTGATATTGTGAAAAACTAAAAGAAGTCCAAGGAGACAGTAATACTGAGACAGGCAAACGATCACGTAACAAGAATGATTCCAGGAGAACAATATCCCATACTTGAAACAAAATCTAGCTCTCCTTACAACTTTAGGAATCTCCAGGGACGACTGGCGACGCGCCGATCGATGAAGCTAGTACCAAATGAAAACAAATTTATGTTCTACGTACATGTTCCCCATGCCATCCCTCAGTGTCAGTTCCGCAAATGACTTTCACGCTCACAATTACCAGAAATGGCTGGAAGGTTACCCACACTTTGTAAACTTTTGATATTTGCCCCGCAGTCTCAAGAATCACCTGGAGGAATGGATACGAAAGTGTAACGATCGGATGTACGTTAACCGAACGAAGCAGCATATTTAGCCTTGTTCTCTTTTTCGCACGATTAGGCGAAAGAAAAGTCAGAATCTATCATCCCTTCCACGACGACCTTGTTACACCCAGAGCACTGCTTCATCTGGAGAAGTAAGACCCGTTTAAGAAACAGTCACTGCGTGCGACTGAGATGGTTTAGGGAAACTTCAGGAAACCGAAATCAGATTATCCGGTGGGAATCTGAGCATCACTGCTCTCAAATAACAATGGTTGCCACAGACATTTGCTTGAACATTTGTTTTTCTTAAAATAACAATATAAAAAATATTCAAACTAGTATGTTAAAAATTTATATGAATTCAAAAAGTAAAATATTTCAAGAACCACATCGTCGACGTATTTCTAACAACGAGTAAAGGCGACTTTTCCTGCTGTGTGGAATTAAAGTATCTAACAAGGGAACAGCGCCTATTCGTCATCACCGATTTCGTCTAAATTCATGGTGTATGCAAGGCTTGGCCAGAAATGAAAGTGACAGAAGAGGGGGCTCCAGATGGTAAATCGTTTAAAAAAATAGGATTTTCGGAGCGGGTGGGACGAGGCATGTTACTAAAGTTTCCAGGCAGCTGTTGGCGCAGCTGAAAGAGTGCAGAACGGTAATCCGTGGGTCGTGGACTCGAGTCCCTGTGCAGATGTTTTTCATATTTTCAATTTTTATAATACTCACACTGCAAACCGAAATAATGCTCAATATATTATATTTATTCATACTTTCATAAAAAGCATGAAAAGGAAAGCAAAGGAAAATCTGGGACTGCAATTAAATTTCCATAAAATATGCAATATATTGAGTATTATTTCGGTTTGTTTTCAGTGTAAGTAACGTAAAAACTGAACATCAAAAAAATTCTGCACAGGTGCTCAACCCCATGACTCTCGGATTACCATTCTGAACTCTTGTCGTTGCGCCAAACGCTGCTTAGGAGCTGTGCTACCATAATTGGCTTATGCCTTGCTTTTTACGCGCCAAAACTGCTATTTTTTCTAAATGTTTGGCTATCTAAAGCTCCCACATCTACCACTTTCATTTCTAACCGAGCCCTGCACATACCACAAATTGGACGAAATCGATGCTGACGAGTATTCCGGGTCGCTTTGTAGGTCCTATAGTATTTGAATATTTTCTGATCATGGTTACAGAAACTGCTGGAGCGAAAATTAGCTACAGCTGACGGCGAAATGAGTGTTGAAAATGGCTGACTGTAATGACTGTATAAAGATACTATTAGACATCGTCCATAGATCAGCGGTGAGGTTCGAGCCTTACGGCACCGTATTCCAGGTCGCCTGGCAGTCGGAGAGACACCATCTTAATTAGGTTCAGGAATCTAATCTCAAATACTTGCAATATTGCTTGGCTACGGTCTGTAGTGCGGGGTTTCTAGATAATTCTACACAGCTGCAAGGTTCGGCGTCAGACAAGTAAAATATAGAAATGCACCAGAGTAACAACTCTCAGGAAAAATAGCGTTTCTCCATTCCTATTGTACGATTACACTACATTGATGCATCATTGTCGTCACTTAAGAGGCAGCTTAAAAAATGGCTCTGAGTATTCTGGGACTTAACTGTTGAGGTCATCAGTCCCCTAGAACTTTAAACCTAACTAACCTAAGGACATCACACACATCCATCCCTGAGCCAGGATTCGAACCTGCGACCGTAGCGGTCTCGTGGTTCCAGACTTAAGCGCCTAGAGCCGCTTAAGAGGTAGCATTATGCCGTGTTGCATGTATTGTTTACATTCATTGCCCTAATTAGAGATAGCACCACAGTTCGTGGTTTTAATTACTGGAATACTTTCTGCAGATTTCAAAGTAAAATACGAGGGCTATTCATAAATTAACCTTCAATTGTCTATTAAAATGAAATAAATGCTTTTAGCTTCATGGCGCTGGCGCGGTTACAAAAGCAGACTTTGAAGGTCACATTGCCTCAGTTAGCTCTACTTTTCGTTAGTTAGTGTGTAAGCAGCAAGCGACTGAAATGAACTGTGTTATTTCGCCTCCCTCCAGTTGCGAGGTACGTTCTGTCATTCGCTCACTTCAAGTGGGAGTCAGTGTCGCCGGGATCCATCGTCGACTGTGTCGTATGTATGGGAATAGGACTGAGCGGTAGTGTTCTGAGGGAGTCGTGCAGAAATTCAAAGCTAGTCACAAGGATGTGTACGATGATTGTGATCGCTGAAGAAATTCTGATGTGACTAATGAGCTTGTGCAAAATGTTGATGATGCGTGCGAGACATCGCTTCACAACTTTCTGAAAATGTACCTCAGATTTCAAGGACAAATCTCTTTTTTAACATTGTCACCCTTTGTGCACGGTGGGCACCAAACTCTGTAAACGATGTTCACAAAACTGAAAGGATGGGTTCGGCCTAGACAGTTCGGCCTAGACATTCCTTCACTGTTATCCTGAAAAGCGGAGGAATTTCTATACAGATACGTGATTGGGGACGAAGCATGGGTGCAACGCGTAAGCTCTGAAAAAAGGAATAGTCCAAACAGCAGCTGCACACTTATTCTCCAAATAAGCCCATAAATTCAAGCAAAGGTTTTCAGACCGCAAAATGATGGCTGTACTTTTTGAGACAGAAAAAGAAGTTTGACAACAGGTTTCATGAGAGTAGCATGGGAGACTACTGTGACATCACAGGTTTATCGTGACTCTTACGAAACTCTGAAAGTCAAGCCAAAACAAACGGCGAGAAGGAATCATTATCCTTGGTGACAATGGACGACCCAGCACTGCGAACTAAACGAAGGAAAACTCGGACGTTTTGACTGGGAGGTTTTTCCTCCTAAGTCCGGACTTACCATCAAGTGACTTTAATCTCCTTCCCAGTATGAAGGCCTGATTGGCTAATCCACACTTCACGACGTGCGACGAGCCCAAGCATGTTCACAACTAATTGGAGCACCAGGTGGCACCATTCTATGATGAATGGTTAGAGAAGCTGGTGTCAACGGTACGACAGATGTTTGAATTTGTAACATGTAACATGCAAATACAGACTGCACCTCAAAATAATAATCTATTGTTTTCCTTATTTAATAACCAATCGGAGGTTAATTTATGAATAGCTCCGCAAACGCGCAACCCACAATGATATCCTGTTTAAACTGATGGAGATGTTTGCAATTGCCATGCGCACCATACACGTTAAGGAATGAACGTCTTAAAATTTGTGACGTTTATGACGATTAAGTATGATGTCACGCATAGCCGTCAGAACACCCGACACCTCAGGATGTCAAATAATGATGTCATTCACAACTGTCATCGATTAAAAATGATTATGACTTACGTAATGCTATATAACTACAATATTTACCTGTGAAGATATAGGGCTTTGTATATCTTACATAAAGATGTATATCACGGCAGTTTATAGCTGTTCGCTGTTACGATTAGTAACACTATCACTGCACTGCCAGGAAACCATTCGGATGTACCACATAGTCTCTCACTAGACTTCAGCATTCCTAAGGAATCTAAATCTAAAACGCTGTCCATGCAAGAACTGCAAGAAAATTCGACAGAAGAAAATATGTTACGAGCAGCCTAAGGCATTAGCTGAGATTTCAACGGAATAAACACCTAAAACAAAAAACGCAAAAAGCGGTTGATGCAAATATAAAATGTGATTGTGTGGTTGTCATTTTATACAGCACATATTCTATTTTCTGCTGTAAAATGAACTTTGCGACACATTACAAAGTAATGTTGCTGTGTTAACGTATTCGGAAACGATATCTATCAAACTACAGTTAGGGGTTTGTCTTGCATTTACGTTTTCCCTTAATGTTGCTCTGGAAATAGAAGATATATGTCTTTTAAGTAAATCCTAATTTAAACACTTACACCACGCCTAATTATAGCGCTCAACTCTAAACCGTGATATTTATTGTGGAGATAATATAGCAAACGCTATCATTAAGAGGTAAAAAGCTATTCAGATGGTAACAAATTTATGTACGAGATTGCAACTTCCATCGTACTAAACAGACTTGGAGCTCTAAGCGTAATGAAAGCTATAACAATAGCAATGTTTAAAGTTCAAACATAAAGTCATGGCATCAAAGTCACAAGTTAGCAGACGTTTCGGATACGATGTAATTGCATACTTGAATCAGAAATAATCCTTATGTGGAAATCAAAAAACTGAAAAGTTAGGAAAATTCCTTTACCTGGATCATTTTGTACCGTACGAACATTTAAAAACTACTCAGAGGTGGACTGGAGTATGTGCGCGCGGTAATTGTAGGTACCTGATAGATAAATAAGGAAACGCATTAAAAATACCTTGGGATCAATAGAGAGCAACACCAGTTAGGTAAATAAAAAGAAAAGAAGTACTGAAAAATGCCGAGTACATCGTTAGCGCCTGATCGTGCTGTACGGTTGTCCCTTATCACTTGCCACCTACGTCTCACTACGTTCTTCCCTCTGTTTAACAATGCACTCGTCTTCCCAGTAATAACCCGCAGTTCCACCACAGTTACTGAGCTAACAGGTAATAGCTTCCGTAAAGTAAATGATACTTCTGGAGGTTATTCGTAAAACGTCAACTGAGAATTCAGGAAATCTGGATCATCCTTCTAAATGACATCGAATGGTATGCTGGGCATCGTTTTTGTCTCTGTTATCGAGATAACGAGCCACAGTGAATTTCATGTCAGTCTCCTTTTGTCATGGCACTATAATTTGAATCTGCTGCAGTGAAACTACGACCGCCGATGTGATATTGTTGCTTTATATATTTGAGCAACCATAACTTCGTATTTTTCGTAGCATTTCGTCTTGTGTCGATAGATATTACACTACTATCTAGCTGTTGTGTTCGCCCAGGCGTTTCGAAAGAAATGTGGCCTGTCGGCTTGTTTCAAGAATTTTATCTATTTATGAAATTAATATTATCCATGCCGGGATTTGAACTACCACCCACAACAAAAGTGAGGCAACAACAAACGTTGGCGGACCGAGCAAGAAACATTTGGGAATCACCAATGAATAGCTCAGTAATTATTATCCCTCCATTAAGACCACCGTGCAAAAATCACAGCGATACACAAGCGCCTGTTGAATTGGAATTTTTCCTGCCTTCCGTTAAGGACGTTACTAACCGCAGAGGAAAAATCTTGACAAAACGGACATTCGGTAATCTACAAGCCACCTGGGCTGGTGATACAAGATCACCCAAAATTGACCAAGAATGCTCGCAAACTGCTGAAAAAACAAAGAAGTTATAAGATTCCATGTATCTATGTGGAGGTGTACGTAGATACCGAAAAAGGACCGGTCAAAAAAGACTACTAAAGGACAGCTGCAACTGTAAAAGGGGATTCATTGACAGATCAGCTGTTGCGGAACATACTACGTAGCCAGGAGATCACAATATTCATTTTGGTAGGACTCAAGTACTGACAGCCACAAGTGGGTACCACGAAAGTCTATGCAGAGAGACCATAGAGTTTGTTAAACGCCCCAGGTATTTTAATAGAAAGGTGCAGGGCGTGGAACTAAATGACATCTGGATCACGATACTGAAGAATAAGTGTACGTTTCTTCCACCATGGGGTGATAGCAATAGCGGACGATGGTGACCGATAGCGGCCAGTTTCGTCTGGTTATACAAAGCATGTGTTGTCGCACCACTACGCGGGAAAAGGTGTAAACGGAATTTTCCTACAGTCACTAGCGAGCCAGGGTGTGAAACGAATATTCAAAGAAGCTACGATGCCCGTTGAAAGCGTCCTCCGTAGATGGGGACAAAACATTGGCTTTTAATGTGAAATCCATCCGACCATGACATAACAGCCTGGAATATTTTATTAATGGTTACATTTCACATAATTAATGTGTTTCGTCCTTCAGCTGTAAGTATTATAGAACATTCCTTCCACAAAAAAATTAAATTGATACTTTCTAAATCGACATACTCATTTCAGTAATGTACGGTCTTTCTTAAAAATTTACAATCCCTTCTTCACCACCATAGGAGTTAAATATCCAAAAACAGTGAAACATGTATTTCTTATTTCTAACCGAGAACTCAAATGACCATTTTCATATGCGTAGCCTTATAAAAGTACTTTAGCTGCTCCTTAATAATCATTTATTTCCAAAAATGTTCATCCAGTGCCAAAGGGGATAAGTTTTCCAAAATAGTCAAACACGTATTTCTTTATTTCTAATGGAGAAACCAAATACCAATTTTCGTAGGTCTAGCCTCAAAACTGCCTTAATACCGACATATTTTCCAAAAACCTTCTATCCCCTATTTCAGCCTCTTAAAGGTGAAGTTTAGAAAAATCCCTTTTTAAACTATGGCTATAGTATAGGATCAACGCATCCTCGAAATGTTGTTGTTGTTGTTGTGGTCTTCAGTCCTGAGACTGGTTTGATGCAGCTCTCCATGCTACTCTATCCCGTGCAAGCTTCTTCATCTCCCAGTACCTACTGCAACCTACATCCTTCTGAATCTGTTTAGTGTATTCATCTCTTGGTCCCCCTCTATGATTTTTACCCTCCACGTTGCCCTCCAATACTAAATTGGTGATCCCTTGATGCCTCAGAACATGTCCTACCAACCGATCCCTTCTTCTAGTCAAGTTGTACCACAAACTTCTCTTCTCCCCAATCCTATTCAATACTTCCTCATTAGTTATGTGATCTACCCATCTAATCTTCAGCATTCTTCTGTAGCACCACATTTTGAAAGCTTCTATTCTCTTCCTGCCCAACCTATTTATCGTCCACGTTTCACTTCCATACATGGCTACACTCCATACAAATACTTTCAAAAATGACTTCCTGACACTTAAATCTATACTCGATGTTAACAAATTTCTCTTCTTCAGAAACGCTTTCCTTGCCATTGCCAGTCTACATTTTATATCCTCTCTACTTCGACCATCATCAGTTATTTTGCTCCCCAAATAGCAAAACTCCTTTACTACTTTAAGTGTCTCATTTCCTAATCTAATTCCCTCAGCATCACCCGACTTAATTCGACTCCATTCCATTATCCTCGTTTTGCTTTTGTTGATGTTCATCTCATATCCTCCTTTCAAGACACTGTCCATTCCGTTCAACTGCTGTTCCAAGTCCTTTGCTGTCTCTGACAGAATTACAGTGTCATCGGCGAACCTCAAAGTTTTTATTTCTTCTCCATGGATTTTAATATCTACTTCGAATTTTTCTTTTGTTTCCTTCTCTGCTTGCTCAATATACAGATTGAATAACGTCGGGGAGAGACTACAACCCTGTCTCACTCCCTTCCCAACCACTGCTTCCCTTTCATGTCCCTCGACTCTTATAACTGCCATCTGGTTTCTGTACAAATTGTAAATAGCCTTTCGCTCCCTGTATTTTACCCCTGCCACCTTCATAATTTGAGAGTATTCCAGTCAACATCGTCAAAAGCTTTCTCTAAGTCTACAAATGCTAGAAACATAGGTTTGCCCTTCCTTAATCTAGCTTCTAAGATACGTCGTAGGGTCAGTATTGCTTCAAGTGTTCCAACATTTCTATGGAATCCAAACTGATCTTCCACGAAGTCGGCTTCTACTAGTTTTTCCATTCGTCTGTACAGAATTCGCGTTAGTATTTTGCAGCTGTGACTTATTAACTGACAGTTCGGTTATTATCACATCTGTTAACACCTTTTTTTTTTTGGGATTGGAATTATTATATTCTTCTTGAAGTCTGAGGGTATTTCGCCTGTCTCATACATCTTGCTCACCAGATGGTAGAGTTTTGTCAGGACTGGCTCTCCCAAGGCCGTCAGTAGTTCTAATGGAATGTTGTCTACTCCGGGGGCTTGTTTCGTCTCAGGTCTTGCAGTGCTCTGTCAAACTCTTCACGCATTATCATATCTCCCATTTCATCTTCATCTACATTTTCCTATAGGCAGTATCTATCTTACCCCTAGTGAATTGGCAGCCGATAAGTTTTCTGAGAATGGAGTTTTTGATGGAAGTCAGTTGCAGTGTTGGTGTTCGTGATATGTATGATTTACACACTGAAACACATGTGGCTAGTCATTGGGACAAATATCCTTCCATGCAAGGTAATTCATAAGTTACACCGACGTGACACGCAAGCATATCGCCCATGGAAGGCACTCTGCTCCAACTGCACTCTGAAAAGTCGAACATGTTTTTCCAGTACATTAATGCGTTAATAGAATGCCTCTGGACACCAAAAAATTGTGACTGCACCGGCTTCCACTTTAACGAGACTCATTTGTAAGTTCAAGCTCACGCGCAGTCAACGGCCCCATGCCTGAGCATGAAACAGCCAACCATAGCATTAATATACAATTATACGACCGACGTGGATTACACGCACGTTAGCCTCTAATTCAGCTACTGAGACCAACAGGGCATCCGTCGATAACGACAAAAAGCCACTCATATTACTCATTAGATCTTCAAGCGGTATTTGTCACTCTTCTTCGAAAATGACAGTTTAACAAACAATTTCACCGACACAGAAGGCATGGCAAGCAACAACAAGTATTTCACAAACCTAGCCATAAAATCTTTACTAACTTCAGAACTAAAAGGCTCAAGTTCAGTTTATTCTGAACCGTGGAGCTGAGTTTTGCAGGTAGCACCAAGTGTCAGTCAAAAGAGTGTTGGAGCAGACTCTGACATTAGTGGCAAGAAAGGGAAACATAGTCAAAATTGCCTAAAATCTCATTTATGACTTCTGAATCTTTTTTTACGTTCTCTTCAGTACATTTCTATTGACTTCGACCACATGCAATGTTTCAAAGAAAACATTTTAATTTTTACTGATTTTACTTTATACGGAAAACACAAAGAAAAGCGAAAAAAGGTCGCGCTACCCTCCGTCAGTGAACTGACTTCTAACGGCTAAATTCGATAAAGTTGGAATTTTCTATCTTTTTGGGGTAAAAGTAGTCAACAGCAGAAATATGATTAAAGCTCCGCAATACGGGATCTTCTTTTGGAAAATCCCTGATTGAACACTACACTGTCAACCGTTCTGTACTACGATAAACGTCAGTAGTAAAGCGGCGAACACGAACAACTTAGGGCACGTGATAGAAGTAGCGGAGTATTATTTTGGTACCACTATACTGTCACTTATAGTTGCCACATTTAATCAAGCAACTTTATCTGATTCTGCATTCTCTTGTGCTCGTATTACTGCAACATTCAGCTCACTGAAATATTGGTTGTACTCCTATACGTTCACATTCGACAAAATTTTATTTCCATCTTGTGGAATATTTAGTGCCCGTTGCAGTAGGACTGCATCAAATGTTTTGCGTTAAGGAGAACGAATGAAAGTGTGTCATCCAAAAACTTCAGTATTTCGACAGGATATTACTACTTGTGAGAGAATAAATTCTGGGGAGGTAGTTTTTCAGACTTGCATAGAAACGTGTATTATGCCTCAGTGAACTCAGACAGGTTGTGTTGCTGAAAAGCACACACACAAATGTTACATTTGTCTCATATGTGAACTGCTGATGCGTTGCACTTTCACTCTGCACCTAACATCAACAGAAACAGGTGACTACAGAAATGTATATCATATGCAACTGATCAGTAACTTTTCTTAATATGGCCGCTGCTTCATTTGTTTTACTAGCAGCAAAAGAAATGATAGTGAGAGATGTTTATCATAAGGTACATTTTTGTCCGAGGTACGATGCAGACAGTTGTACGTCGATAATAAAGTGAACTGTAGAATTTTTGTGATTTTTTAAATATATAAACAACTTAAACCAAACTCTAAGGCATTAATGTTAGTCAGTTTCTTTAAAAGTATAACGAAATAAGTATTTGGGTAATGATAATATAGCTTCGTAAGTTGTAACATAGCAAGCAAAATACGTTTGTGTTTACAAGACGCAGAGAATTTCCTATCATTCTCTCACTGGGTTATATGTTAACTTCAGTTATTTTTCACGTGCTGTAACCTAGACACAAACACTTATTTAGACATGAACTATTAGAGCAGCAAAGTAAGCGAATTTAAGATAGCAAACTTTTCCTGGACAGTGCCAAATAAATGGAAGTACTCGTAACAAATGAGAGGTGTTCCTTACATTTAAAGGAAGGAACAAAACAGATGCTCCAAAATGCGTGAAAACAAAAGTTCTGCTATTTCCACTATCAAAAACATGTACCTATTACTATGTGATTACGAAAAATTATCAGAAAAGTTAGTTTTGGCAATTTAAGTTCAATGGTTCAGTGACGCATCAATTATTAATCGAATATGTCGAAGATGGATATTCGATTTTCGTATGTTTCCTCTTTCCTCTGTTGCTTTGTTAGCTTAAGCTCTGGCAACACAGATATATGTGTGAAAGTCGCCTGTTGGACTATTGTTAAGGCCTCACGATAAACTGCACCCTCCTCCTAGGGTAACATGTACCACAATGTGCGTTGTAAGTAACTAAAACAATATTTAATCAATAGGTGAGAATGTGAAACGTGAAATATGATTAAATGCTTGTAATGCATTTAGCAGAATCTTTCCTTACTCTTTTCACCTAAAAGACACGCTGCAAGAATTACTTTTCTAGTAAGGTAAAATCGTTTCTGTTGTAAAATAGCCGGCCGTTGTGGCCGAGCGGTTCTAGGCGCTTCAGTCCGGAACCGCGCTGCTGCTACGGTCGCAGGTTCGAATCCTGCCTCGGGCATGGATGTGTGTGATGCCCTTAGGTCAGTTAGGTTTAAGTAGTTCTAAGTCTAGGGGACTGATGACCTCAGATGTTAAGTCCCACAGTCTTTGGAGCCATTTGAACCTTAGAGCGATGATATATTCCAAAATGAAATTCTAAAATCAGAAAAAGTTTTCAAAAGAGCTTTTATATTCTCTTCGAAACGCAACCGTAATCAAGACATTAATACAAATCGAAGAACTCTTGATTGTCGAAGTTTACAACCCAGCGATACTTTCAAGAAAGAAGTCAGTGAGCTCATCTATCAAGAGAAGACTACTGCGTTGTGCGATAGGCGTAGTGCTGATGTGAATTTAGATTGTATTTTGAATTGGGGCAGATATCAGCAGCTTTAAATCACTTAGCCGGCCGTATCTGGGAACGTACCACGACAGCAAGTCGATAACAAGACGGATTACGGTTGGCTGTTCTCCGTAGCCTCAGGTCCCATTGACTCCCCGCCTTGTTATCCCAGGAAATGTCGGCGGTGGCCAGCAAGTGGTGGTATCAAAGAAATGAGATCTGTGGCTGCACTACGTAACTCTCACGGCTCATTCAAAGATGTCTTCCTCCGTTCCTTGCCTTGTAGTTCGCGACAATTGTAGTTCTGCTACATCAGGCTTTTTTCGATGACATCAAGCCGGAATGGTCAGAAGAAACATTACTTCGAATCACGAGGCGTGATGAAATAACTTGCCGACTTCTAGCTTTCTAGAGAAACGCAGAGATCCAAGTTTGAGTGCCGATTCAACACACGCGTAATTAATTGAGTGTTGTGATTTACGAAATCAAATTTGAGCAAAGAAAGACGGAAACGAAAGTGTTATAGCTTCCATTTCACGAGAAAGAATTGAGATAATTCTTTCAACTTTTTAATTACTGCAATTGTATGAGCTCTTCGTTTAACATTGAGTTTATTAGTGATTGACAGAGGCTCTGTTTTGTCAAGTGGCCTTTCAGTGGACAAGGTGAGTTTCTTTGTCTTAAAAAAGTCTTCATACTACGCTGTAAGGGCTTTACAAAGCTTTAACAGTTACAAAAATAAAAATAGCATGGCGGCTGAGCAGTGGTAAGAATATACTACCTACATCAATCGTACCCAGAATCGGCTAAGAAACAGCAACCACTCCAAAACTATCTACATCAAAATTATCCGTCACAGTAAGAATGCGAACCGCTTAAAGCAGAGAAAAATATCAATGAAAACTGTAACAATGTGTATACGCTGTCTCAACACAAACGCCTCTCCTATTCCACAAATTAAAGAGGAATTTTGCTATTAATTTCCATGGTTTAATAGTTCATGGAGACTGGATCAAACAATTCTTCGATTGAAATAAAATCTTTTGAGCACGTTATTGGATGTAAGGTCCGTCAGTTACGCAAAACACTGTTTTTCCAAGTTCCCAAACATGTTTCAGAACCTCTTTGCCATCATCAGTAGTTTCTGTTTTATTTAATCTATAATGTGAAAGATTTTACTAAATGATTACAAAATTACGGGAATATTTAGCTCAAACAACAATTTGTTCCTTTTGGTTAATTTCTCTAGACTCGGTTGGTATGGTTTTTCAGGACCACTTGTGTATTATTTATCACAGGTAACTTGTCGTCTGCAACCAAACGATGTTGATGAGAAATTTTATTAGAAGATAACCTATCATTTTATGCTTTAATTCAGTTTGTCGCGATATTTCGCGCCTATATTCGTTTTCACTTACGTTTTTCTGCGGCAAGCCCTTTTTTCTCAGTGTCCTGATGAGGTGGTGTGAAGCACACGTAAATATAACACATATTTTCAGTAATTGGTCGTAAAATCACTTTGCGCTTCACCAAAACACACTGTAGCCGTGGTTGTTGTGTGACCCAGCCCAATCAGTGTTCATCTGTTCACCAGTGAGTTTGGTGCCAAATTTGAATTTTGTTTACAAAAAAAATGGCTCTGAGCACTATGGGACTTAACTACTGTGGTCATCAGTCCCCTAGAACTTAGAACTACTTAAACCTAACCAACCTCAGGACATCACACACATCCATGCCCGAGGCAGGATTCGAACCTGCGACCGTAGCAGTCGCGCGGATCCGGACTGCGCGCCTAGAACCGCTAGACCACCGCGGCCGGCTTTTTGTTTACATTATATCTTTGAGTGTGTGTGTGTGTGTGTGTGTGTGTGTGTGTGTGTGTGTGTGTGTGTGGGTAGACCTTTTAGCTGTTTATGTTTTGCATAACTGGCGGACCTTACATCCGACAAATTTAACTACAAACACGAAAAACACAAAGAGCTGCAAATCCAAATGATGTATATCTTTCGAGCACTTCACTCTAAAGTTTTGAAGTGGATAAAACAAGGTTCCGAAATACGAGGTATGTCCACAAAGTAAGCTTCGTTTGGTTATATGAAACAAACGTGTACAGATACAGAAAAAATATTTATTGTACTAAAATCTACAACTGTTAAACTACTTTTCTACATAGCTTCCGAAATTTTGTAGGCACTTGTCGTAGCGTGGCAGAAGTTTTTGTATGCCTTCTTCATAGAAGGTTGCCGCCTGTGTATTCAACCATGTGGTAACGTGTTCTTTCAGCTCGTCATCATCGTTGAAGTGGTGACCACCAAGCACAGATTTTAGGTGTAAGAAGAGATGAAAGTCGCTAGGAGCGAGGTCCGGGCTGTACGGAGGATGATCAAACGCGTCCCAGTGAAATTCCCATAAGAGTTGTTTGGTCACATTCGCTGTGTGAGGTCGGGCATTATCGTGATACAAAACAACACCTTTTGACAGTAATCCTCGGTACTTATTCCCTATTGCGCAGTAAGCATGTACATTGATTATTTGGCCTCGTGGTAAGAAATCAATCGGCAAAATGATATTTCGAGGTGTCAAGATTTGCTTAGGCTTAACCTTCGGTAGGGATGAAGTTTGCCTCCACTCCTTTGACACCCGTTTTGTTTCAGGGGTGTCGTACGATATCCAAGATTCATCCCCCGTGACTGTACGAGGAAGAAAACCATCGCCTTCTTCATTGTAGCATGCCCATCCGTTGTTTTTTGTGTTGTTCAGTAAGAATTTAGGGTAACCAACGTGAGCACTGTTTTCGAAATTTCAGTTTTTCAGTAACAATTTCATGAATTAGTGATCGTGAGATTTCCGGAACTTCCATATCAAGGGCACTAAGTGTAAACTTAGGGTTGTGCTTAATCTTCTCTTCAATTGTGTGAACCAGTTCATCAGTAACCACAGTCGGGCGTCCACTTCGTTCTTCATAGTGCACTTGATCACGTCCTTCATTGAACAGTCTGACCCATCTTCTAACCAATGAATCACTCATAGCAGTTTGACCGCAAACCTCGCAGATTTGCCAACGAATTTGCTTTGGTTTAACTTTCTCTGCATTTAGAAAACGAATCACAGATCTGATTTCATACGCGGCGGCATTTTCAATTACGGTTGACAGAATAAAGAAGCACTACAAAGCACACGTCGGCAACAGCGACCTGAAAATGGTGTACATGTCTTCTCCTTGAGTCAGAGTAACTGCCGCGCATGCTCGGAACTACGATTGCAGCGCTGCCGCGGATAGAAATAGAAACGGAACTTACTTTGTGGACGACCCTCGTATATACTTTAAAATGTCATGACCAGATAATTATAAATGAGATAGAAATATGATGGAAAAGAATCGAAATATTAAACCATATGGCAAAGACAAAGTCGATCCATTACGTTATCTGACACGAATATTTTTCTTTTTAAAAAGATATAGGAGGCCATTAAATTACCACTTATTATAGATTAAATTTACGAAGGTTACTTTTCTTCCAATAAACTTTCAGGTGGCTTCCGGTTACATAGGTTCGCTGGGGAATCGATTGCGTTGCTACATGTTAGACACTACAGACGTACGCCGGCGAAAGAAAGTCTCATTTACAAGCACAGCTGAGAATTATAAGGGTCTACTGAAATATGTAAATTATAGGATGCAAGTTCAGTATGTAGGACAATATTGTTGCGGACCAGTGCTCTATTTCTGTTTCATTTTCTTCGTAACAGAGTTCGAGAAAAAACCATTACAAAAATGTTGTTTTATACAATACGTATTCCCTCATTCAGACGAAATACCATCACAGCACACACTTTCAGGAAGATTGGACGTTACCTGTATAATTTGGCGGACCAAGAAATTTTATCACGCTCACTCATTCACCTGCCAAGATCAACATGGTTACAGGAGACGCTCTCCAATTACACTTCGTCGTCGCTATAGATGACAGACAACCATCTGAAATTATAGCCCTTACGGTCTGGGAAGTGACATAGAAAGCAGTTGCTTATAGTGTATCTTACATTCGTGAGAAATTATGTTAGAAATACAACCTAAGTGCCGGCCGAAGTGGCCGTGCGGTTAAAGGCGCTGCAGTCTGGAACCGCAAGAACGCTACGGTCGTAGGTTCGAATCCTGCCTTGGGCATGGATGTTTGTGACGTCCTTAGGTTAGTTCGGTTTAACTAGTTCTAAGTTCTAGGGGACTAATGACCTCAGCAGTTGAGTCCCATAGTGCTCAGAGCCATTTGAACCATTTTTTTTACAACCTAAGTAAAAAAAACTCACCACGAAGGAATTACCCGAAGGGGAGGGAAATCGGTAGATATGCTGTACATGAACAGAGAAACAAATGATTACAATTTCAGAAACTCAGGATGATTTTTTCAAGAAAATGAGCTTCACAAATTGAGCAAGTTAACAGTGCGTTGGTCCACCCTCTGACCCTTATGCAAGCAGTTATTCGGCTTGGCACTAATTGATAGAGTTGTTGGATGTCCTCCTGAGGGATATCGTGCCAAATTTTGTCCAATTGGCGCGTTGGAGGACTCTGCCCATAATGCTTCAAACGTTCTCATTTGGGGAGAGATCCGGCGACGTTGCTAGCCACGGTAGTGTTTGGCAAGCATAAAGACAAGCAGTAGAGACTCTCGCCGCGTGAGGGTGGGTATTATCTTGCTGAAATTTAAGCCTAGTATGGCTCACCATGAAGGACGACAACACGGGGCGTAGAATTACGTCGACGCACCGCTGTGGTGTAATGGTTCACCATTCGGACACGTGAAGGTTTCCTTGAACGGAAGATATTTACATGGGATGAACGACGTTCCAGACTGTTACCATTTCTCACGGATAACTGATACGAGAACCTGCTGTCTCATCGCGTCAACATAAAGCAGAACAATGTACCTGTTCGTCATTCCCGGATTTTGTGAGAATTGTTAGATTAACGCCACACACAAATGACAGTGGTGGTGTGGTTTGCTAACTTCAGTCCTGTTGAACATATTTGCACTTCTTGGATTCGGCCTCGTCCACTTCCGTAGAATGTGTGTGTGCGGTTGGAGCTTAAGGCCGCTCAAAGGCGAGGTTATCAGCGCCCTGTAGGCTTAGGCTGTTGACAGCTGTTGTGGGTCATGATTCCGCTGTCGATGATGACGAGCGTATGCAGGAGATTAAGCAATCATCATGATCATCAGCCGTTTGACATGCACTGGTGAATGAAGGCCTCCTCTGCACTTTTCATGCATTACACCTGCTCCTGATTGTTTCCCAGTGTCGTATATCTACTTCCATTAAGTCGTCGTCTCATCTTATGATTTCTTGAAATTCAGCAAAAACACCTTGTTCCGTCTACCATTAATTCGTCTCGCTACATGTCTCACGTTTATCTCATTTTCATTGCGATAATAATTTCGTCTCTCACTACACGCGATCCCATGATGCTATCGATAGTTCTCCTGTCCCTTACAGTAATTCGCATCCTGCGTCTTTCGTTATTGTAGTGCAGTCTTCAGTTTCCGTGTGTTTTTCGCATCAAAAGTCCGTGTCTCACTGTCATAAGACAAAAGCTTTGTTCTGTAAATGGTATAAACCCCAACAACGGTGATTATCATGAAATGTCCTTTTTAAAACGTTGTAAGAAAATAAATCCGCGTGGGTTAACAAACTTAACAATTACAAAATTTCCATCACTTATTTGCAGATAACCTGAAGTGATCAGCAGACTTCATTAGTTTGACCTCAGAAGGTGAAACAACAGACAATAATCGTTAACGGCCCTCAGTTGGGTTACCTGGTATGTTGCACTCTTCGTTCACTGTGCATGAGGACAATAATTTCTTTTATCGTGCGCAGCGGAGAGCAGTTAACTTGTGCATACAGTGTAGCCAACTGGGTACCTGTTCTGTTACTTAAGAGGAGAAATTAAGCTTCACCTTTGAAAATACGAAAGCATAGCTCTTCAGTGACTCTGGTCGTGATGTGGCACACTCTGTACTTGCGCAAGTAATCGACAAACTATTTACTGATCTAAAAAGACATTAGTGTAGAATTATAAACGCCATAATTATAAAATTACATTTTAATACAGCATACATGAAATTATTAACGTGCAGTCCTGAATGAGACAGGAAACGTTCAAAGGTTCCTTTGCACGACAGTGCCACTTCGCAACCTAACTTGATTTTAGAGTGAGTTAGGCGTCCCAAAAGATGGTGACTTCAGATGCGTTATTCAGCGAGGAACTGGAAACCACTTGTAGCAACCTTAGAAAATTGGTATACAAGCACAAGTTGCCAAACACGTTACTGCACGGGCGACATGGAAATTACACAAACAAGGGGTCACACCGTTAATTTTTCTTATGACTATGTAACCTTGGATTTGTAGCAGGATTACGCAACCAGTATTCAAAACTCAATTAAAAGAGTCAGCCACATAGTATCTGCTTATCCTCACTATCAAAGCGGAAATCAAGTTTTATGTACACAGCGAGTAGGTGGTTCCCTGGGAATTAGTCTTACTACAGAACTGTGTACATGGTACAGAGCAGAATATGGGCAGGTTGGTGGTTGTGTCAGCAAGATCAAGAAACAAATACAATCAAAGAAGCTTGCGGCTATTTCAGTGATACGGTGCCCATTTGGAAGGATGGAATTACACCCAATGGCAGTCTCTTATGCGACAGAGGTGATGACAAAAGATAAAGATATTCTAATGGAATTAACCATTTCCAAGGTGAATGCAGAATAATATCGAGAGGTGGAACTAAAGCCGTCTGCACTGTAGCCGGGTTATAAAACTCAAGAGATGGCTCAGTCATAAGGCCATAATCGTGCTACAGTGGTTTGAGGAGCATGTTAGTGATGCCTCGGTCACCAAATTGGCTTGATCTGAACCCTCTGTAAGACATTTGGGACGCTATCGAGCGCCAGCTCCGCACTCACATATTACTGACCGGTAAATACTGCGCAACATACCTCCGAAAACCTACCAAGGGTTTGTCAAATCCATGACACTCAGAATTTATGCTGTATTGCGTTCCATAGGTAGGCCAACACGATATTAAGCTGGTGGTCATAATGTTCTGGCTGATCAGTGTGTTTCCCTATTTACACTCAAATACGGAAAAATGACGCACCCCGAAAGAATTACCCGTGTGGAACGGAAACCGATGGATATGATGTACATACACAGACAAACGAGTGATTAGAATTTCAGAATAATTCATGATTTATCCAAGAACAAGTGCTTTACAAATTGAGCAAGTCGATACGGCGTTGGTCCACCTCTGGCCCTTATGCGAGCAGTTATTCGGCTTGGAAGTCATTGATAGAATTGCTGGATGTTTTCCTGAGGGATATCGTGCCATATTCTGTCCAGCTGGCTCGCTAGATCGTCAAAATCACGAGCTGGTTGCAAGGCCCTGTCCATCATGCTCCAGACTTTCTCAATTGAGGAGAGATCCGGCGACCTTGCTGGCCAAGGTAGGGCTTTAGCAAACACGAAGACAAGAATTAGAAACTCGCTCCGGGCATCATCTTGCTAAATTGTAAGTCCAGTATGGCTTTCCGTGAAGGGCAATAAAAATGAGCGTAGAATATCGTCGACGTACTGCTGTGATGTAAGGGTGCAACGGACGACAACCAAATGAAATGAAAAATGAAATGAAATGGTGCCGGCCGATGTGGCCGTGCGGTTAAAGGCGCTGCAGTCTGGAACCGCAGGACCGCTAGGTCGCAGGTTCGAATCCTGCCTCGGGCATGGATGTTTGTGATGTCCTTAGGTTAGTTAGGTTTAACTAGTTCTAAGTTCTAGGGGACTAATGACCTCAGCAGTTGAGTCCCATAGTGCTCAGAGCCATTTTTTGAAATGAAATGGTATCCCACACCATCACTCCTATTTTTCGGTCCGTACGGAGGGCGACAGTCAGGTTGGTAACCCCCCACTCTCGGTGATGACTTCTGACACGTCTTCGCTGGCCATCGGGACTCATCGCTGAAGACAGTTCTATTTCAGTCAATGAGATTCCAGGCCGAAGACGTCTCTGGAGACACCCCGGACGCCGGTGGGATACCAACCAGTATGTCGACCGCCATACAGCCCGACATCCAGGAGTGATGGTCTGGGGTGACCCTTTGGTTGTCATATGTGGTACCCTTCACAGCACAGCGGCACCTCGACGAAATTCTACGCCTCGTTTTGTTGTCCTTCATGGCGAGCCATCCTAGTCTTACATTCAGCAAGATAATGTCCGCCCACACTGCGAGACTTGCTACTGTTGATGAGCGAGGTCTTCGGATATCTCCCCAATTGAGAACGTTTCCAGCATTATGGGCAGTGCCCTCTAGCCGTCTTAGGATTTTGACGCGTCAATTGGACAGAATTTGGCAAGATATTCCTCAGGAGGACGTCCAACAACTCCATCAATCAACGCCGAACCAAATAACTGCTTGCATAAGGGCCAGAAGTGGTACCAACGCATTATTAATTTATTCACTTTGTCAAGCTTTTTCTCTTGAATAAATCATCCATTTTTTAAAATTGTAATTATTTGTTTTTCTATATATGCACCTCCCATCTACTGTTTTCAGTCCCATTTGGATAATTTTTTTTCCTTAGAGTGTAATTGTACTCAAGAAACTCTTGTGAAACACAACTAGCTCTTTACACTCATGAAGAAGTAAGTGCAATCGACAGGGGATGTCAAATTGATTCCATATTTTTAGATTTCCAGACGGCTTTCGACACCCTTCCTCACAAGCGTCTTCTAACCAAACTGCGTGCCTACGGAGTATCGCCTCAGTTGTGCGACTGGATTCGTGATTTCCTGTCAGAAAGGTCACAGTTCGTAGTAATAGACGGAAAGCCATCGAGTAAAACAGAAGTAATATCCGGCGTTCCTCAAGGAAGTGTTATAGGCTCTCTATTGTTCCTAACTATATTAACGAAATAGGAGACAATTTGAGTAGCCGTCCTAGATTGTTTGCAGATGATGCTGTCATTTACCGTCTTGTAAAGTCATCAGATGATCAAAACGACTTGCAAAATGATTTAAATAAGATATCTGTATGGTGCGAAAAGTGGCAATTGACCCTGAATAAGGAAAAGTGTGAAGTTATTCACATGAGTACTAAAAGAAATCAGCTAAATTTCGAGTACACGATAAGTTACACAACTCTGAAGGCTGTAAATTCAGCTAAATACTTAGGGATTACAATTACAAATAACCTAAATTGGAAAGATCACATGAATAAAATTGTGGATAGAGCAAACCAAGGACTGCGATTCATTGGCAGAATACTTAGAAGGTGCAACAGGTCTACTTAAGAGACTGCTTACACCACGCTTGTCCGACCTATTCTGGAGTATTGTTGTGCGGTGTGGGATCCACATCAGGTGCGACTGACGGATGACATCGAAAAAGTACAAAGAAGGGCAGCTTGTTTTGTATTATAGCGAAATAGGGGAGATGGTGTCACAGACATGATACGTGAATTGCAATGGCAATCATTAAAACAAAGGTCTTTTTTCGTTGCGACGGGATCTTCTCATAAAATTTCAATCAGCAGTTTTCTCCTCCGATTGCGAAAACATTCTGTTGGCAAACACCTACATACGGAGAAATGACCATCACAATAAAATAAGAGAAATCAGGGCTCGCACAGAAAAATTAAACTGCTCGTTTTTCCCGAGTGTCGTTGGAGAGTGGAACGGTAGAGAGACAGCATGAAGGTGGTTCATTGAACCCTCTGCCAGGCACTTAATTGTGAATAGCAGAGTACTCACGTAGATGTAGATCTAGATGAAACTGCTCCAACGGGTCAGCACTTAATAATGACACAAGTGTGAACATAAGGAGGCTGTTGACGAGCTCGTAACCTTGACACCCATACTGCGGTTCTTCCTCAAACATAAACATTTTTTCGGTTGCACACAGAACTACATTCAAAGAAAGTTTTTGTAATATCGAAATATCGCATACAAAACGTTGAAGCCTCGCTGCCAACAAGCACCGAGCGTCGGCAAGTGCGAATGGCCGGCGGAATCGTGATAGAAAAAGTTCCGGAAAATTCGTTCAAGTTTTGGGCGCTTGAAGAGCGCCTCGAAGTAAGAGTTGGTGGAAAATGAACAACGAACCCCATATCGCCTTCTCTCAGCAGTGAAATGAAGTGCTCCCCCGAAATAAGCGAAAATATCGCCCTACGTTTTATTCTGGTCGTGCACGGAAAGCACAGAAATAATATTGTTTTAGACTTTAGAGCAAACATTGCAATAAGACTAGAGTTTATAAATATATAATCCTGCTATATTGGACCGCAACGGAAATGGTAAAAACTTAACTTATAACAAGTGTAGTTTAGTTTGAGGAACCAGCGCATCTACCACTATGATTTCTGTTTTACCTTCACTGAGTAAAATCCACCGTTTATATTCATATTAGCTTCCTTCGTACGTCGAGTAAGATTATCTTGTGCAGCACTAATTCTTAAGCATCACTCTTTACTAACTTCCAGATTTCAACCACTTAACCCAATCGATGCCGTGAATGTTTTCGAAACTAATAACGATCACGATACATGACCTAAAAATCATACGGGCGAATGTGGACATGAAGAGTGCTTGGACAAGGTATTTACCGGAGTCTATGTGGCAACAGTGAAAATTGTGCACGCAGTGTGAAGGCCATGACCTGATTTTTTATTCCTGTTTTGGGCTACCACAACTAGTTTCTCTCTATGGTAAAATGAATTCGGTTGCTCATGAGAACATTTTAGAGAACACCCTGCAGTCAAGCTTGTCACCATAGTTTGTTGTTGGACCTTTTTCCGTATGAGGTCTGCCTGAAAAGCATGGAACACTGCATTGCGATTCGAAGAAACTGACCTACACGATACCGCAGTCTGAAATAATCCAGCGTCTTTAGGGTGAACTAGAGTAACTACGGCACGGCGGACCAGTTCGCCCAAACGCGTAAAAGCAACAATTCACCACTCTTCAGCAAGAATGGAAACAAATTCTGTCATCAGCGTACCAGAGCTTAATAAAATTACGGGGACTACACGCTGCAGAAGCAGAAAAATGAGATCATAGGCGCTGTTACGTGACTCTTTGAAACGTACTACACTGGATGTACACAACCTTCTGTGACCACATAGTGTACAGGGGGTGAACAAAATGTGGAAACCCCGCAAGCACAACATATTATCATGCCTAACACCGTACACGTAAATAGTCGACATTCAAAGCAGCTTCCAGTAGTCTCGGAATGGATAAATACAGGTCCCGTATGGTTTTCAAGGAAATCTTATGGCATTCTTCCTGCAAAACACTGGCAACTGTAGCTAACGATGATGGAAGTGGATAGCAATCAAACACCCTTGCCTCCAAAGAAAACCACAAAAGCTCTATAATATTCAGATCTGTTGGCTGGGGGGCCAACGGAGATGCTCACAAAAATAGTCATGGATGATGCGAGCTGTGCGCGGTCTTCAAAAACGGCATCACTAATGAAGAACATGCATTTTAGCGTGGGAAGGATCTCATCAGCCAAAATGGTCAAATAATCCTTGGCAGTAATGACCCTGCAGATTTCCCATGGAGCCCATGAAATACCACAGTATGGCAATTCAGATCATCCAGAACCCCCGCCACGTTTCACTCTTGGGACGTAAACTCGTCCATTGTACAAGAACCATCTGAACAAATGACTTTCTTTCATTGCTCCATTGTCCATGTTTTAAGGGCAGTCGCACCACTGATGTGTGGATTTGGGATTCCACGTCGCCCTACAATTCCCAGCTTATGGAGCTGCCCTCGTTTTGTTTTGGTGCTGGCAGGGTTCGCGAGTGGGACAGTCTGTTTTGCAGTGACTTTTGCGGGTGTCGTCCTCCAATTTTTCGTAACAATCATCTACAATGATCGTATGTCACGATCACCCCAACACGCACTTCCGTCTGCGTCGCTACTTGGCGGATGATGTTTTCCCGCTTCCACTGTACGCCATATAAATCTTCGACAGATATTTCTTGAGACGCCAAACACTTCGGCTACCTTGATTAAGGAAGCACCCACCATACTAGCATCAACAATTGGCGCACGTTTGACTTCACTTAGCTCTTAATGCTCTACACAGAGTACTGTTCCCACCACGACTGATACTTGTATTGAGGACAATGCGCAGATGCCGTTTGTGATCAGGTACAAGAACGCAACCCGCAGGCTTGGTTAGCATCTGTGTTTATGATCAAGCGTGCATTTCTGGAGCTATTTCCATATAATTTTGTCCAACCCCTCTATTTCTGCACGAAACACCCTGTTATATACCCGTGCCGAAATGGTTTGTCCTCCAAACTGAAATTCGGTTCTGTCCGGTATCACGTCTTCTTCCAATACTTCACACGAGTTTCTAACCCATGTCGCTGAAGCGCCTCGTCAATTTCTTTCATGTTAAGTCGAATTCATACAAGATGTTGACCTCTTAGCTAGACACAAAAAAATGGTTCAAATGGCTTTGAGCACTATGGGACGTAACATCTGAGGTCGGCAGTCCCCTAGAACTTAGAACTACTTAAACCTAACTAGCCTAAGGACATCACACAAATACATGCCCGAGGCAGGATTCGAACCTGCGACCGTAGCGGTCGCGCGGTTCCAGACTGAAACGCCTAAACCGCTCGGCCACACCGGCCGACTGCTAAACACATCTTACAAAGATTGCAGTATCTTAAAATACCAAATTTTCTCAATCCTGCGGTCAATACATCGCCGTTACGTACTCTAACCTCTCTCGTTTTATTTCGCAAGCAAAAATGTTCTTACTTTCTTTTCACGTACCTATACATGAGAAGCAGTGTTGTGTTTGGGGGGGAGGGGATGGATACCGACGTTATTGCAAGGGGGAGACAGTTTGGAGGATGGTCGGCCACAAATGGTTCGAACTGAATATAGAATTTAAGAGGTTGCAATGCTGATGCGTTCCGACCAAATGGTAGACGATCTTGCAGCAGCAATAGGGATCAGACGTAGTATCTGCTACAACATTCAGACTGATGACATTGTCATGTGGTGTATTATCCAACACGGTGTGCTATGTATCCTGAAGAAATACCAACGTGATGTTCGCATGATGAGTTGTGGGGACTTGGTGGATGGTGGTGACGATGAGACGTCGATTCTCAACCGGATCATAGCTGACGACGAAACACGGTGTTTCCTGCACGACCCGCAACAGAAAACGCCAGTATCGCCTCGACAGAAAGAACAGAGACAAGTCCAGTCAAAAGGCACGGTGACGCTTGAACGGTGACGCTTGAACTGTATTTGATTCATAGGAAATATTTCACGTGGAATCCATCCGAGACGGTACAACAACAGAAACACTACAAGGGGAGCCTTGACCGTTTACGCGATTCAGTTCGCTGTAAGAGTCCTCAGCTTCGGCGTGGGACGAATTAACTGTTGCTGCACGGCAACACCCCTGCACTTGGATTTGTCTTCGTCCAAGACGAACTTGCAAAGCAATAGGACACCGTGTTGCCACCCTCACCGTACTCACCTGATCTCGCACAATGCGGGTTTTGTCTCTTTCCCTATTTGAAAGCACCCCTATGTGGGAAAAGATTTCATTCGTCCGAAGAGATCATAACTGCCAAAGACAAACCGTACGGTACCTCCCTGCCAGTACGTTTCAGAAGCTATATGGACGCTGGCAGACATGCACAGGATGATGGGGGATGTTCAAATGGCTCTGAGCACTATGGGACTTAACGTCCGAGGTCATCAGTCCCCTAGAACTTAGAACTACTTAAACCTAACTAACCTAAGGACGTCACACACATCCATGAACGAGGCAGGATTCGAACCTGCGACCGTAGCAGCAGCGCGGTTCCAGACTGAAGCGCCTAGAACCGCTCGGCCACAAGGCCGGCGATGGGGGATGTGAATCTGTGTAAGTGTACGCCTTTGCCGTATAGAATTCAGGCCAAATGTCAGTTTTTTTAAAAAAAAGTATACACTGTGTTCTGCGGAAACACGAGAGATATCCAAGTTCTTGTCGATGCCTGCTCTCCAGAGGTCAGTCTCAAAACTCAGTGACTGTCGTGTAAGGGCGAGTCAAATGAGAACTAAATACCCGCAGTGATACACAGTTTAGCGACAAGTGGTCCCACTGTTACGCTCCCATACTGCCACCGCTGTGGTGCGGCAAGGGTATAGTGCCACATCACAGCTGCACACAGTTGTTGGGTTATGGACTTGGTTGTTGGCGGATGGGTCTAGCGTGTTCGTCCAGCTGCCATAGTATCCTACGGCTAGTGCCTACGATTCCACTACCTTTCAGACAGCAGAGCTGGCCTGCATACCTCAGCACATCGCTGCACGAACCCTGGCGATCACATGGAAACAAGTTCCTCGGGCGTGGAACCACAATCGGACGAAAGCTCTGCATCAGTGATTTGCTTCGGAAACACTGCAACATCCTCCAAATAGCCGGGATCTTTCACCATGTGATTTTCACCTTCATCGACATGAAGAAAGGCGTGAGAATGTAGGTTTCAGTTGAACGAGGAAGTACAAGACTGGGCGTGGTTGTGGACCCGGCAGCGAACCACAGCGTTCAACGAAACAAGAACTGATCGTCTCGTCTCTCAGTGGGATAAATGTCTTAACGCGTATGGTGGTTACTGTCGAGTGAAACCATTCGATAGTCCCGCTGTGGAGTGTCTTCGGTTTTCATTTGACTGTATGTCACAGCATAGTCCTCGGCTGGGCACCAGGCGGCAGTACATCTTGACAAGACGGCAGCAGCAACCACACGTCAGTCACCACTTGGCAACGGCGGAGGAGCACTTGTACAAAAGCTTGCAGATAAATAACCACTTGAAGCGACTCAACTATTGAAGAGTGAAAACGAGTGACAGAGTGTAATAACGTAAAAAACTGAATTAAAGAAAAAGTAATTGCAATACAGTGAGGTTTTCAAGAAAATTTTTAACATGAAATTCTAATATCGATTTTTTTGTGTAACTGCAGTAAAACAATTTGATAGACGACGAATTAGTAATTAAATGATAGGACATGAATGAGACCTATGATCGGAAGGAAAATGTATTTTATAAGACACATAAAAAAGTGTTGCACCTTTTATGAAATCATGTCATCTAAAATAAATAAATTAAAACTAAAAAAACTGCTACACGCTATTTCTACAAATAGGTAGATCAATGACGTTACACCTCTTACGTGACATACATATTCGAGTTACGGAGATTAGTTTACAACGGTTTATACAAATAAATTTAAGTCGTTGTTTCAGGTTACCAAATTGCGCAGTCTGCTGTCTGACAGAAGAACATGGACGCATCTGAACTAATGTTTCACGCTAAATATGAACAAATTAATCTATATTCGTTCGTGTGTTTTCAAATTAAATCGACACAACGTGCACACTCACTGAACATGACATTCTGCCACTTAAGATGTGCTAACTTTGTCACTGTTTCATTTCATTTACTATGTATTTGTGTAAAGCTTTCCCACCGGTAGTCACATGAAACAATCTCGTTGCGGAGAAAAGAAAACTGAGTGGGCGGACGCTTGTAAATCTACGACATGAACCCGAACTCCACTGACAAAATTTTACAGACTGTTCAGGAATATTCTAGAAATGTTTTTGTTTAAGAGACCCGTCAGCTCTGATGGCTTGTTGCAGAGGCTTCCATTGGTTTAGTGAACCTGTACACGATGTGCATGTAGGACAACTTGTCACCGCCAAACCTATCCGTACTGCTGTGTATCACTGTGAATGTCCAGCTAAGTTTCTTATTTATACGTGTATTCCTGTTTTGATATATACGTAACAAACGGGGAGCATTCAGTAAGTAATGAAACACATTTTTTTTCTGAAAGTAGGCAGGTTTCATTCAAGATTCCAAGACATCATATTGTTCTCCACTCTTTTGACTACAAAATCCTATTTTTCAGCATAATCCCAGTTCAATGCGGCGGTCTTACTGGCAGGGCCTGTATGCCTGCGTGGTACTACTCTACTGGTCGATGTCGGAGCCAACGTCTTGTTGCATCAGTAACCTGTCCCTCATCCTCGTACTGCTTCCTCAGGAGTGCGTTCTTCATTGGGCCAAATAAAGGGCAGTCTGAAGATGCGAAATCCGGGCTGTAGGGTGGATGAGGAAGAACAGCCTAACGAAGTTTCGTTAGCTCCTCTCGGGTGCGCAGACTTCTGTAAGGCCTTGCCTTGCATGGAGAAGGAGGAGTTTGTTTGCATTTATGTGGCGATGAACATACTAAAGTCGTTTCTTCGATCTCCTGGGGGTATTACAGGACACTTGAGAGTTGATCGTTGCACCACGAGAGAGGACATCAAATAGAATAACACCTTCAGAATACCAGAATGACGTCCCCATGACTTTACTGGCTGAGGGTACGGCTATGAACTTTTTCTTCGAGGATAGGTGATGTGGCACCACTACATGTATTGCCGTTTTGTTTTCAGTTCGAAGTGATAAACCCTTGTTTCATCACCTGTGACGATGTTCGACAAAAATTGTCACGATCAGCCTCGTAACGCGCAAGCAATCCGCACAGATGGTCCCTCGTTGCCCTTTGTGGTCTTCTGTGAAACCCAGCGGGCACACACCTTTGAGTACCACAACTGGTGGGCTAGTGTGTCAGCACTACCAACAGACGTCTAGTTGTGCAGCTAGGTGTTTGATTGTGATAAGTCGATCACCTCAAACGAGAGGTGAACAAATCTGCATTTGCAGCCCATATTGCTGAAGAAAACCATTCAGTGACAAACATTGAGAACAACTTAAAATTTTTACACCTAGCAAGAAAAGGAGCCACTATGAATGTATTAGAAGAAATAGAAATACACACACACAAAAGCAGCACCCCAGACTATATCCTTAATGAACAAACCGAGTTAGCTAACACCCGTTTCCTGAAAAATTCCCAAAAATTATTTTCCACCCTCCAAAGCAAGTAATATTCCTACACCTATCTGCAGATCAAGCAAAAATTTATATGTTACTACAATTCTCATGATGCTAAATGTAAATAAATAATGTACTGTCTTGCCTATACAGTACTCCCAAAAAAATCTATCTTTGACATGGAACATCTTTTTAATTAATATGACAGTATTCACTCTAAAACTCACAAAATCAATGTCTCTCTGTACTAGTGTAAAAGGCGTTTCAGTTGCGTAAGTGTATATACGATCTTTTTCTGAACATGGGACATCCTTATAATGTTACGATATATCATAGCATCTTTGACACTCATATGTTTGTAAGCACTTTGTATCTATCAAAATATGTGGTGCATGTTAGAAATCTATTCTGCGACAAGTCTAAAAAGTTCAGTGAGAAAAATTTACGTGTGCAACGATAAGAATGCAGTGTGAGTGTATTCACATCTGTTGGACGAAAACTATGAAAACAAACACTCCAAACCGACATTTCACGTAAGACACATCCAATGTAAATCTGTAACACAACCATCTGTGTGGCGTGCTTACAATTATGTATGTGGCACCACTACATGTATTGCCGTGATAAACCCTTGTCTCATCACCTGTGACGGTGTTCGACAAAAATTGTCACGATCAGCCTCGTAACGCGCAAGCAATCCGCACAGATGGTCCCTCGTTGCCCTTTATGGTCTTCTGTGGAACCCAGAGGGCACACACCTTTTAGTACCACAAATGGTGGACGAGTGTGTCAGCACTACAAACAGACACGTCTTGTTGAGCAGCGAGGTGTTTGATTGTGATCAGCCGCTCACCTCGAACGAGAGGGTCCGCACGTTCCAACACTGTAGGAGTGACACCTTCGTAGGGCCAGCCGACACGTGAAAGATCAGACATGTTTGCGCGACATTTTTATGATGATGACAAACGTCTCTCCTAACGACTCAGCGTGCTTTTTTTCACTGTTAGATCTCCGTAGACTTTCTGCGAGCACCTATGAATAGCTGCGATGTTCTGGTTTTCAACCAAAAGAACTGTCTGGAATGCACCTCCGTTAAAGACACAATTTTCAGTGCTACGTATGGCAGCGCCACGTATTGGAACTTCATGACACTATAGGGGCTGTAATTGGAATATTCCAGAATGTTCCGCAACAAATTCTGCATGTAAATACCTCCAAGAGTCCCTACGGTAAATCAGGAATATACAGACTCAGATGTGATACATACCCAAAATTCTAAATTGGACAGACAGGCAGAAGTTATGAAGTTAGATACAAAGAACACATTCATGCTTCAAGTCTTGGCAACTTGAACAAATCTGCATTTGCAGCCCATATTGCTGAAGAAAACCATTCAGTAAGGAACATTGAGAACAACTCAAAAAATTTACATCTAGCAGGAAAAGGAGCCACTATGAATATATTAGAAGAATTAGAAATACACACACACACACGCAGAAACAGCACCCCACACTATATCCTTAATGAACAAACCGAGTTAGCTAACACCCCTTTCCTAAAAAAATTCCAAAAATTATTTTCCACCCTCCAAAGCAAGTAATATTCCTACACCTATCTGCAGATCAAGCAAAAATTTATATGTTACTACAATTCTCATGATGCTAAATGTAAATAAATAATGTACTGTCTTGCCTATACAGTACTCCCAAAAAAAATCTATCTTTGACATGGAACATCTTTTTAATTAATATAACAATATTCACTCTAAAACTCACAAAATCAATGTCTCTCTGTACTAGTGTAAAAGGCGTTTCAGTTGCATAAGTATATATATGATCTTTTTCCGAACATGGGACATCATTATAATGTTACGATATATCGTAGCATCCTTGACACTCATATGATTGTAGGCACTTTGTAGCTATCAAAATATGTGGTGCATATTAGAAATCTATTCTGCGACAAGTCTAAAAAGTTCAGTGAGAAAAATTTACGTGTGCAACGATATGAATGCAGTGGGAGTGTATTCACATCTGTTGGAGGAAAACTCTTGAAACAAACACTCCATCCGACATTTCACGTAAGACACATCCAATGCAAATCTGTAACACAACCATCTGTGTGGCGTGCTTATAATTATGTATTATTTATATTTTAGGACAATTAATCTGTAACAAAACGCACCACATATTCTAATGAAAGCATGAAAACCGTCTGAAGATGAATCGTAATGACTCGAAACCGGTAACGGTACCTTTTGAATAAAGGAGCTGAAAATAAATTTGTGGCTGGTTGCTGTCTCAACACCATCAACATTTGTCTAAATAACAGCCACGGTCTCCAACCATGTCATCATATGACAAAATTGCAAAAAATTCTGAATTTTTAATCGAAATTAGCCACGTATTGGAACTTCATGAAACTATAGGGGCTGTAGTGGGAATATTCCAGAATCTCCTGCAACAAATTCTACATTTTTTAAGCGAAATTGGCCGAGAAAAAAATGTGTTGCATTGAACATCTACATCTACATGGTTACTCATTTCTCATATATTATTATGATGATCATTTCTCCCTACGTAGGTGGGTTTCAACAAAATATTTTCGCATTCGGAAGAGAAAGTTAATGATTGAAATTTCATAAATAGGTCTCACCTCCAAGAAGACCACCTTTGTTTCAGTGACTGCCACCCCAACTCGCGTATCATATCAGTGACACTCTCACCCCTATTGCGCGATAACACTAAACGAGCTGCCCTTCTTTGCATTTTTTCGATGTCCTCCGTCAATCTTACCCGGTCAGGATCCCACACCGCGCAGCAATATTCAAGCACAGGACGGACAAGTGTAATGTAGGCTGTCTCATTAGTGGGTTTGTCGCATCTTCTAAGTATTTTGCCAACAAAGCGCAGCCTTTGTTTCCCCTTCCCCACAATATTATCTATGTGGTCTTTCCAATTTAAGTTGCTCGTAATTGTAATTCCTAGGTATTTAGTGGAATGGACAGCCCTTAGTTTTGTGCGATTTATCGTATACCCAAAATTTATCGGATTTCTTTAGTACCCATGTGGATGACCTCGCACTTTTCTTTGTTTATGCCAATTGCCACTTTTCTTACCATACAGAAATTCTCTCTAGATCATTTTGTAAGTGGAATTGATCGTCTCATGATTTTACTAGACGGTACATTACAGCGTCATCAGCAAACAATCTAAGGGGGCTACTCAGATAGTCACCTAGATCATTTACGTAAATCAGGAACAGCAGAGGGCCTATGACACTACCTTGCGGAACGCCAGATATCATTTCTGTTCTACTCGATTATTTACCGTCTATCACTAAGAACTGTGACCTCTCTGCGAGGAAATCATGAATCCAGTCACACAAGTGAGACGATACTCCATATGCACGCAATTTGATTAATAGTCGCTTGTGTCAAAAGCCTTCTGGAAATCTAGGAATATGGAATCGATCTGAGATCCCTTGTCGACAGCACTCATTACTTCATGGGAATAAAGAGCTAGCTGCGTTGCACAAGAACGATATTTTCTGAATCCGTGTTGGTTATGTATCAATAAGTCATTTTCGTCACCGGCCGCTGTGGCCGAGCAGTTGTAAACCCTTCAGTCCGGAACCACGCTGCTGCTACGGTCGCAGGTTCGAATCCTGCCTCGGGCATGGATGTGTGTGATGTCCTTAGGTTAGTTAGGTTTAAGTAGTTCTAAGTCTAGGGGACTAATGACCTCAGATGTTAAGTCCCATAGCGCTTAGAGCCATTTGAACCATTTGAACCATTCATTTTCTTCAAGGCGATTCATAATGTTCGAGTACAATATATGCTCCAAAATCCTACTGCAAATTGAGGTCAGTGGTATGGATCTGTAATTCAACGCCCCTCGTATGAAATTTAAGCCCCACGAGGCAACGAAATGTGTTGACATATATAGGCTATGGCCCGTTTTCAACGTGCTGATATTTATCTACATGCTTAAGTAGGGCGCAACACGTGTAACAGGAAGAGGCGGCCAGCGTCTATATCTTTCCAGTCGTTCATCGTGCTTTATTCTCTCACAACGGGCTGCCACAACCTCTCGCTTCTTCCCCACTACGCTACGTCGATTGCCGCTCCGAAGTGCAACACGTGGCTCATCGCTCTTCTCGTGGCCCCCCGCGCTTCTCTATCGGTTCAGAGACGACTCTGTATCTGTCACAGTGGATTTTCTCGTCGGATTTGATCTCAGTGGATCTTCTCGGTGCATTTCAACTGAACAGGGTGTGAAATGCTTCTTCAATTTGCTTTACTGGAAGTATCTGATAATCACTACTGTCCAGATTTCCAGTCGATTTAACTGCAGTTTCTTGGTGATGCATTATGCCAATGACGTATTTTTACATTTTCTTTTTAAATGAGTTCCCCGGATTCATCTTATAATTATATATCTCATATATCTGTTTTCCATTTAACCTGGATCTAGCTTTTACTAAGCCAGTGGGCTCGGTCACTTAAATAAGAATTTCTGAATGACACGAAAATGAGCCTATGTGTACAGCCCTTTTTTACACATTGTGCTGATTATCTTGGACATGTATTACATAACACTAATCCTTACTTAAATCCGTGCATTTAAAGAAAACAAATGTTTCCGCTGTCAACGACGGATTAAACTTGTTCATTTATCCTGACCAGACCTGTATAGCAAAATCTCCATTGTAATCCTACTTACTTAGATCTTTACACCTCGTTCAAATAACTTTAGGTTGGCGTCTCCTCTTGGTACTGAGCAATCATCAGTAAGACAGATATAAAGCATAAAGTGTTGAGCGTTTGCTTCTAATTCCGGCTTGACCTTTGAGATTTACCTTGACTGAGCCAGTATGGGACCAATAATTAGCAAGCAATAACTAACAAGAAAACGACAACGTTGTACAAACAGCTCATTGTTGTGAAGATGCGTAACACAACAGAAGTAACTGCTGTCATTATTTGGTGGAAAGACTCTTCTATTTTTTCTGTCTTCCACTACAGTGACCAAAAATTAAGCCTTATCAAAAAACGTGCTATCACTTCTTCTGACATCATCAGTTAATTTGCTCCCCATACAACAAAACTCGACTACAATTTTCTTTTTCTCATTACCTCATTTAATTCTCTCAGCATCACCTTATTTAATACTACAAAGTTCCGTTATCCTAATTATACTTTTGTTACTGAACAACATATATCCGTTTTTCAAGGCAATATCCATGTCGTTCAAGTGATCTCCCATGCCCTTTATTGTCTGCGGCCGAATTGCAACACCATCGGCAACCCACTTATTTTTTTTTTTTATTTCTTCTTCCTGAATTTCAGTTCCCTTCTCCCGTTTCTCCTTACTTTTCCTTAAGTACTCGCCCATTGCACAGATTGAATAAGATGAGGCACCGGCTACCCCCCTTCGTCGATCTCTTCTCGACTATTAACACCATTATATTTCCTTCAACTCTTCTATACTAGCTGGAGATAACTTTTCGCGCCCTGTATTTAGTTCCTGATACCTTAATAATTTCAAATAGTGTGTCCAGTCAGCACTCTTAAAAGTGTTCTCTAAATATACAGACGCTACAAATGTGGATTTGCCTTTCTTCAACATATTATACAAATCGTAGGGTCACTTTCGCCTCGCGTCTCCCTACATTTCTTCTTCACTCAAAATTATCTTCCCTGAGGTCGGCTTCTACCAGTATTTCATTGTTTGGTAAATACACTCCTGGAAATTGAAATAAGAACACCGTGAATTCATTGTCCCAGGAAGGGGAAACTTTATCGACACATTCCTGGGGTCAGATACATCACATGATCACACTGACAGAACCACAGGCACATAGACACAGGCAACAGAGCATGCACAATGTCGGCACTAGTACAGTGTATATCCACCTTTCGCAGCAATGCAGGCTGCTATTCTCCCATGGAGACGATCGTAGAGATGCTGGATGTAGTCCTGTGGAACGGCTTGCCATGCCATTTCCACCTGGCGCCTCAGTTGAACCAGCGTTCGTGCTGGACGTGCAGACCGCGTGAGACGACGCTTCATCCAGTCCCAAACATGCTCAATGGGGGACAGATCCGGAGATCTTGCTGGCCAGGGTAGTTGACTTACACCTTCTAGAGCACGTTGGGAGGCACGGGATACATGCGGACGTGCATTGTCCTGTTGGAACAGCAAGTTCCCTTGCCGGTATAGGAATGGTAGAACGATGGGTTCGATGACGGTTTGGATGTACCGTGCTCTATTCAGTGTCCCCTCGACGATCACCAGTGGTGTACGGCCAGTGTAGGAGATCGCTCCCCACACCATGATGCCGGGTGTTGGCCCTGTGTGCCTCGGTCGTATGCAGTCCTGATTGTGGCGCTCACCTGCACGGCGCCAAAAACGCATACGACCATCATTGCCACCAAAGCAGAAGCGACTCTCATCGCTGAAGACGACACGTCTCCATTCGTCCCTCCATTCACGCCCGTCGCGACACCACTGGAGGCGGGCTGCACGATGTTGGGGCGTGAGCGGAAGACGGCCTAACGGTGTGCGGGACCGTAGCCCAGCTTCATGGAGACGGTTGCGAATGGTCCTCGCCGATACCCCAGGAGCAACAGTGTCCCTAATTTGCTGGGAAGTGGCGGTGCGGTCCCCTACGGCACTGCGTAGGATCCTACGGTCTTGGCGTGCATCCGTGCGTCGCTGCGGTCCGGTCCCAGGTCGACGGGCACGTGCACCTTCCGCCGACCACTGGCGACAACATCGATGTACTGTGGAGACCTCACGCCCCACGTGTTGAGCAATTCGGCGGTACGTCCACCCGGCCTCCCGCATGCCCACTATACGCCCTCGCTCAAAGTCCGTCAACTGCACATACGGTTCACGTCCACGCTGTCGCGGCATGCTACCAGTGTTAAAGACTGCGATGGAGCTCCGTATGCCACGGCAAACTGGCTGACACTGACGGCGGCGGTGCACAAATGCTGCGCAGCTAGCGCCATTCGACGGCCAACACCGCGGTTCCTGGTGTGTCCGCTGTGCCGTGCGTGTGATCATTGCTTGTACAGCCCTCTCGCAGTGTCCGGAGCAAGTATGTGGGTCTGACACACCGGTGTCAATGTGTTCTTTTTTCCATTTCCGGGAGTGTAATTTGTCTTAGTTACGACATGGGACAAGAAATGTGTCATCTCCAGGGTACATCAGGCGAAACTCGTGTAACACCGCCTTTACCCTGCACAAAATTAGAAAATACACATGTTTCTTCAGGCACGACACAATCAGCTTAAGCTACTCTTTGATGATCAAACCCGACTGCTCTGTTTCAACCGCTGTTTTAAATAGTCCAAGACGTTTCCTCTGGGATTAAGATAGGTTTGTTTAGAGGTCCAATCAGAAAAGTAAGCCTGTAGTCCTATAAGCACAGCTGTTGTTTGTCAGGAAGACGGGAATTCAACAGCTTACTCATTATGAAGAAGTAGTAGAAAGAGCAACACTTGGTAACATAAACATCCCGGTTCATGCTTGATTTTAGGTTTTCCTGGCCTGGGGATATCTTGAACAGTTTTCGAGTGGCGTCTTCCAAAAGGTACGATACTTCGGTAACAGCAACCGCCAGATACAACGTGCCTCAAGAACGAAGAGGCCACGACCACAACCTGCTGAAGATTGGTTGCGACGGTGATTATTCCACACATTGCGAACAGATCAGGAAAAATCAGAAGAATACCCCGGGAAATGTCAAGTGCGTGTTCCGTCCACCAACCAAGACGAAATCCTTATTCGGACCAGTGAAGGCTAACCTACGACTCCGGTAACCGGGAGCCTATAGCATACCTCGCCAGTGTGCGAAAATGTACGAGAGGAATTCAATAAATAGTGCAAATCATTTTTTTTCTGAAAGCAAAATGGCTCTGAGCACTATGGGACTCAACAGCTGAGGTCATTAGTCCCCTAGAACTTAGAACTACTTAAACCTAACTAACCTAAGGACATCACACACATACATGCCTGAGGCAGGATTCGAACCTGCGACCGTAGTGGTGACGCGGTTCCAGACTGACGCACCTAGAACCGCTTGGCCACACCGGCCGGCTTCTGAAAGCAAGTTGGCTTTGTTTAGGATTCCAATACACTATATGACTCCTCACTCTTTTGGCTGCAAAACCCCTTTTTCAACGTAATCTTCAATTTGACGCCCTTACGGCAGGTTACTGGGAGAGCCTGCATGCCCGCATGCTACCACTCTACTGGTCGACGTCGGAACCATCATCTTGCTGCATCAATAATCTCCCCGTCATACAAGTATTGCTTTCCGCGGACTGCAACCTTCACTGGCCCCAACTAGTTGCAAGTCTTTATGGTCTTCTGTTAGGCGGAGAGGAATCCAGCAGGCTCACACCTCTGAGTACCCCAGCTGGTGGACAACTGTTCCAGAAGTATCAACAGAGACGCCCAGTTATGCAGCGATTTGTTTGATTCTGATCCCTCGATCTCCTCGAATGAGTGTGTCCGCACGTTCCAACACTGCGGGAGACACAGTTGTGTGCGGTTGGCCGGTACACGGGAGACAGGACAGGTTGCTGCGATCTTGTAGCAATTATGACAGACGCCTCGACCAGTGTTTCACTGTGCGTTTGTTCACTGCCAGGTCTCTGTAGAAATTCTGCAAGCACCTATGAATGCCTGCGGTGCGCTGATTTTCCGCCAAAAGAAACTCAGTTATAGCTCTCTGCTTGGAACGTACCTTCGTTACAGACGGCATTCTGTAGGATACGTATAGCGACTCAACCTATCCCAACTTCATGAAAGTATAGGAGTTAAAGAGGGAATATTCCACGATGTCCCACAACAAATTCTGCGTTTTCTTCAGGCGTAAGTGGCCGGGAAAAAAATGGGTTGCATTACGTATGAACGTCCCTCATATACAGGGTGAGTCACTAGCTATTCATAGTATGAAGGCTTTCACGACCGGATGAAATATCTTCTGGTAAACCTTGCGGGATGTAAGGTCGTGGTCCATGAAACTCTTCAGCTCCTGACGTTTCGTCCAGTGCTTCGCTGGACATCTTCAGAGGGGGTGTTTCTCCTCCGGCAAGACTCACTAGCTATTGCCACCTAGAATAACTCCGAAAGTATGATAGGAGCTGAAAAGTTTGTCGGACAAAAGCTGCATGGGACAACGGGGGCTATAATACTACGTTGCTTTTTTGTTGCTAGGTTGGGTCGCGTCAGAGATATGAAGGTCAGATTTGTTTTTTAAATGGGATGCTATAATTTCGTACTTATTTTCTGACAGCGGCTGTCGAGACGAATCCAGTGATGTGTAACACTATGATCTTTGAAGGTCAGTGAAGGTCATAAAGGTGGCATGAACGTCAATTTAAAGAAGGTGTTCGAAATGATGACCGTTGGTATCAATGCAGTGCTGCAATCTTCTAATCACGGAATGAGTGGTATTCCTTATCACATTGGCACTTATCGAAGCACATGCTCTGACAATTCTTTCCAGCATATCTTCAGGTGTAGTTGGAACGTCTTTATAAACAATGTCTAGCCCGCATCTCGTGGTCGTGCGGTAGCGTTCTCGCTTCCCACGCCCGGGTTCCCGGGTTCGATTCCCGGCGGGGTCAGGGATTTTCTCTGCCTCGTGATGGCTGGGTGTTGTGTGCTGTCCTTAGGTTAGTTAGGTTTAAGTAGTTCTAAGTTCTAGGGGACTGATGACCATAGATGTTAAGTCCCATAGTGCTCAGAGCCATAAACAATGTCTTTTACGAATCCACAAAAGAAAAAATCCAGAGGCGTTAAGTCTGGCGAACGAGCCGGCTACGACACATCCCCTCCGCGTCAAATCCAACGATTTGGGAATTGTCTCTGCAACTCATTTCTAGCCATCAGCGAAAAATGTGCTGGACACCCATCGTGTTGATACCACATTCTGTTACTTGTTCAAAAAGGTATTTCTTCCAATAACAGACCTAATGTTTTTACAGTAATGTGGTGAACTTCATACCATTAAGATTTCCTTCGATGAAATATGAGCCTATAATTCTGTCCTCCAGAATGCTACACCATAAATTCATCGACCACGGTTTTTGATGTGCAACTCGCCGCAGTCAAGATGGATTTTCAGTTGCCCAATAATGAATGTTATGCAAATTAATATTTCCATGGTTCGTGAATGTAGCCTCGTCAGTAAATAAAATCAAATTAATAAATGGGTGATCCCTCTGAATCTGAAGTTGAGCCCATCGGCAGAATTCAGTGCGACGCATACAATCCGTACCAGTTAATTCTTGATGGAGACTGATATTGTAACGATGATATTTATGGTGATGCAGAACACGAGCGACACTACTCTGGCTCATGTCAGATTCCCTTGCGATTTGACACGAACTAACACAAGGATCTCGAACAGTGGCAAGAGTACCAATTCCCGTTTCCTGGTTAGTAACTTTCCTTTGCCAGATATGTTTCCGACGTGCTAAAGATCCAGTTGTTATCAATTTATCATAAACATATTTAGATGTACGACGTGTAGAGTGAGTACATTGAGGATTCTTTCAGCGTATAAGTCTCTTGCTCTCACTGAATTTCGTTGGAATTCTCCGTAATTGAGAAGCATACCGACTTGCTCTTCAAGGAATACATCATTCACATTTTCTTGATTCGACGATACTAGTCTTACCGTTCCCATTAGTGATGTATTGCAAAACCGTCGAATGGCGTTCACATATCAGTGGCACGTTAGATGGATACACCGTATTCGGCAAATATTTACTATTTGCACTATATACGGGACAGAATTGTCAGAGAATGTGTTTCGATAAGTGCCAAAGCGATAAGGAATACCCTTTCAATCCATGATAAGAAGATTGCAGCATTGCGTTGATACCTATGCTCATCACTTCCAACACCTTCTTTAAATGGACGTTCATGCCACCTTTTAGACCTTCGTTGACCTTCAAAGACCTTAGTGTTACACATCATTGGATTCGTCTCGATAGCCGCTATCAGAAATAAGTACCAAACTATAGCGTCCTATTTAAAAACAAAGCTGACCTTCATATCTCTGACGCGACCCCACCGAGCAACAAAAATCCTACGTCATATTATGGCCCCCGTTGTCTCATGCAACATTTGTCCCACAAACTTTTCAGCTATTATCATACTTTCGGAGTGATTCTAGCTAGAAATAGTTAGTGGATCACCCTGCGTAAGCAAGACTATCCGGAAAGTACAGGACAGATGCAATGAGCTTAAACGGCACACTGACAACTTTCAGTCGACAAAGTACGCTATGGCAGAGCACTGCATCTCCCGCAGACATACCATGGATCATGACGACATCAAGTTGTTGCAACAATCCAACGCTTTCTGGGATTGTATTCTCAAAGGAACTGTAGAGATCCCACTGCGTGACAGACTAATAAATAAGGACAGCGGTTTTCAACTAAGAAGGCCTGGGATCCATCTCTGGCACAATCACCGCACAGTGGCAGTCTTCGGGGAGGTCTGCTCTCGTCATGACAAGTGGAAAGAATGCAGAAGCATTGTCGCCTGGCCAGCAGGGGTCCGCGCCCGGCGCCGGACGCGGCGCTACTGAGGACCGGATCGACGCCCGACGCCGTTCTTCCCCCACCACGGCATCACACCCACACCCGGGGGCGCCGGCTGGAGAGGGCGGGAGGGAGGAGGGAGAGAGCATATAAAGGCAGCACCAAGCAGATATCACTCAGTCATCAGAAAAGCCTCAAGATGGCAAGAAGACGGCTTGCGGAAGTGTCGCGCCTTTTGGACGACACCACTCGGCTGAATACCCGAGAACTATTCAAGGTCCGGGTTCATGATCACGGTTACCTGAATGTCACCGTAATCCTGAAGTTCAAATGGCTCTGAGCTCTATGGGACTTAACATCTGAGGTCATCAGTCCCCTAGACTTACAACTACTTAAACCTAACTAACCTAAGGACATCACACACATCCATGCCGGTGGCAGGATTCGAAGCGACCGTAGCGGTCGCGCGGTTCCAGACTGAAGCGCCTAGAGCCGCTCGGCCACAACGACCAGCAATCCTAAAGTCGTGTCGCGAAAAACATCCCCCAAAACATCACAGATCCACCTCCGAGCTGAACTACACCCACCACACATGGTCGGTTAAACATCTCATTTGGCAGTCTTCACCTTGCGTAGTCTGAAAAGACTTGAAATTACAACTTTTTGCACCACACTGCACACCTGCAGACAGCTACTCTCTAGTTCCTGTGACTTTTGGTCCATTGATGACGTGCAGTTTCATGTGCCGCTGTGAGCAGGGACGTTTTGTGGGGCATCCGACTTCAAATGTCCACTGCATGCAGTTCCCGTCGCTTGCAAAGTGTTTAAGATGAACTTGCATAACTGACAGCAGCAGTCCCTGTCGGAGCTGAAACATTGTCGTTAACAAGGCGTCACATTCTTCACTAGTCCCGACAGTTAGACTCTTCTTATGACCACGCCGTGTAACATGACTATGAGTGGCACACCACTCATTGTAGGCATGTTGAACAGAGCTGGGACACTAACAAATCGTGGATTTCTTTCACGTTGTGGTCATGTGCTTTTCCAAGCACGTTAGCTTTTTTCTGGCATTCTGACACGTCTCAACGTCAAACCATCTTACATCAGTGGTTCCATACACCCGTCTGGCAAGTACAGGGCACTTCACGGCCGTGACTTTGTATTGTATTGTATGTTAACCGGAGGCCTAGAAGCGACGGAGAGGCTCCGTCCCCGCCGCGGCTGCTTGTGTCTTACTCTTTCCCTCACTGCCTACATTACTCCGTGAAGCATTGAATTTTCAAATGGTAACGGATTTTTGGATCACCCTGTATTTTGATTAGTGAGCTTATTTTGCAGTGACAACTTTCTAATCTGCGAGCTAGGTACCATTCACGCCTTTCAGCATCTGCCTACTTCTATACTGGGATTATTACAGTCTTCTTGAAGTCCTAGGATATTTTACATGGTTCATGTATCTTGTACACTAGGCCGAGTTGTTTTGTCTTGGTAAGTTCTCCCAGGCATTTCAGTAATTAAAAGGGAACGTCGTAGAGCCCAAACACCTTGTTTCGACTTAAGTCTTTCAGTGTTATGTCAAATTCGTCTCGTAATATTGTAACTCCCAACTCAAGGTCATATGTTTCCTTTTCTCTTTCCATAATACTGTCTTCAACTTAGTTTCATTTGTGCAAACCGTCTACATAACAATGCCAACTGTCAGCAATGCTTTCTTTGCTTGCCACATGAACATTTTTTCCAAAGTTTATTTCATTTTCTTGTTTGCAGCATCTGTACTTCCCATAGTAGTGTATTCTTTTGCAACTGTCCATTAATCCTCTAGGCATTATTTCTTGCCAGTTTGCACTTCCTGACAATCTCATACATTAAGAGTCTATATATACATGTGCCCGCCTCATCTGTGTAATTTTTATATTTTGTCCTATTGCCAGTTACATTCGACTTCTCGTATATTATCCAAATATTTTCTGCCTATTTGCTCCTCAGCTGCCTTCATTATATTGCATCGCTCAAAGCTACTCATTCATCTTATTTTGCGTTCCTTTCCTTTGTTTGAGTCAAGTTCTATCTAGTCCATCCATTGAAACTCTTAACAACCACTATCTTTTTCTTTTTTTTTTATATAAATCCAGATCTCTAATTTCTTACCTTTGTGTCGTTTCTTCACTTGCAACCTTCAGTTCATAACCAGTCAGTTATGGTCAGAGTCCATATCCATCCCTGGAATCTGGAATACTTTCCAGTCTAAAATCTAGTTTCTAAACCTCTATCTAGCCATTATTATAATATGTCTGAAAACTTCCGGTGCCTCCAGGTGTCTTACACGTACAAAACCTTCTTTCATGGTTTACTACTGATTAAATTGCGCTCTTTACTAAATTCTACCAGCGGCTTCCCCCATCATTCCTTTCCATGTTCTCCTCTCAATTTTCCTTCTTTTCATTTTTCTGCTACCGAATTCCCGTCCACTGACACAGTTAATTTTTGTCTCCTTTAACGGAATGAATGAGTTCTTTCGTCTCATCATACATTCTTTCAATCTCTTCAGCATCTGCGGAGCTAGCAGGCATATATACTTGTACATATATGCTTTCACGACTATGATTGGTCTTAGCTTTGTGTCTCTCTTAGGTGTTTCACCCGTGTTTCTACTTTCTAATTCATTACTGAACTTGCTCCTGAATTATCCCTATTTGATATTGTGCTGGCAATCCTGTGCTCACCTGAACAGAAATCCTGTTCTTTCGGCCACCGGAATATTTTCTCTATATAGAACTTCAACCTGCCCATTTCTCTTTCCAAATTAGCTAATCCACCTTCCCGATTGAGAAATCTAAAATTCCTCGCTCCGACGCCCAGAACGCCACGTTTGATTTTTCTGATGATAATATTCTCCCGAGTAGTCCCCGACAGAACGTCCGAATAGGAGATCATTCACTCTCCAAAGTATTTTACCCAAGCATGTAGAGCTGGATGTCTTCACAAAATATAACATCTGCAATTTCTCGCTGGATGCAGTACCAACATATCAAGACCATGGCTAATGTTATAAGGCCTGGTAAGTCGATAATCTAGACTGTTCAAACCGCTGCTGCCTCTCTTCAGGAATCAATGTTACTCTCGCCTCTCCATAAATACCTCTCCGTTGTCGTTTCACCTGCGGTACGGCTGTCTGTGTCGTTGAGGCACGCAAGCCGAACTACCACGACAAGAACCATGATTTGTGTCAGAAGGCAACAGACTAGAAAACCAGAAGTATCTGTGTTGAAAAGATTAGTTTGCCAGAGCACTGTACAACATAAAAGTATTATCATCTACATTAGTATTAAGAAGCACGCTGTTGGTCGGTCAATAGTAGTAGATAGTCATCAAGTATACCCCATATTGTTCACCTAGTTTTATTTCAGGAGCGCAACCTCATAGTGCCTGTAGAGATCTAGCTCAGATGACAACGTCATACTATGAGAAATATGCTCTTTTGTACGTCTCAACATTAACCATACACCGTGGAAACTTTAGTACACATTTCCAACAAGGCCCTATTAGACGACCCGGATAACATGTTGGCAACCAAAAGTTTGTTCTCGGATGAGCCAAAACATTTTGACCACTTGTTTAATAGCTTCTCTCTCCGTCCTTGGCACGAAACACATCACTGATCTGCGTATCAGGGATCCGACAGTTCTTTGGTAGGTTTGTGGAGATATGTGTCGTTAGACGTCTACGCACAGGTCATGTAATTCGCGTAAATAACGGGCGGCTGGTTTGAGTCCGCGGTGATGACGCCCGATAGCGACCCAGATAGGTTCCGTAGGACTTAGTCAGGCGAATCTGGTTGCCGAAACATCAACGAGAGTTCACTATAATGCTCCTCAAACCACTGTATCGCGGTTCTGGTTCCGAGACACGCACCATTCTCCTACTGAAAGATTACATCGCTTTCGGGGAAGGCATCAAGCAATAAGAGATGCAGTTGGTTCGCAGCTGTCAGCGTGTTTTCAATTACTACCACAGGTCCCATGCAAGCGCAAGAGAATGTCACCCATAGCATAATACTGCTCTCAGCAGCCTGCGCCAGTGGCGCGTTGCACGTTTCGGGCCGCCGTTCTCTTCGGTGACACGTTTGTGAAGATGATCATCGACAAAGTGTAGCACAAATGTGATTCACCCGAAGAGCCGACACGTTTCCATTGATCGACAGTCGAACTCCGATGGTCCCGTGCCCATTGCAATCGTAACTGACGATGTCGTTGGGTCAACATGTGAACACGTAGGGGTGGTTTCTGCGGAGCTCCATGTTCAATACCGTGCTATGAATGGTGTGCACCGAAACACTTGGGCGTGCACCAGCATTGTGCTGTTACGGCAGAAATGACACAGATCACCATCTATCGCACTTTACAGAGTAGACAAGCCTCCAAACCCCATGTTCTGTGAAGAGTCGTGGACGTCCAACCATTTAGCGACTAGTGGTAGTTTCACTGTCCTGCTACCACTTTCCGTAGATGCTCACGACAATAGCATGTGAATATTCGACCAGTTTCGCCTTTTTCTAGATACTCGTTTACAGGCTCTGCATAATAATAACATGCCCTTTGTCAAGGACTCTTATCTCAATTGATTTCCCCATTTCCAGCCCATATCTTCGCTAGGGTGATCCCCCGATCGTGTTTGTTACCACATCACGTGCCCGTAACGCCACCAGGCGGCATCCAGCATCGCTGTTGCAGTGGTCTTAATGTTTTGGATTATAAGTGTATATTCTGAATCGTGAACATATGATCAAGGAGTAATTCTTCCGCAGCGTTCTCTTTCGAAAGAAAGGCAAGTGGGAAGGATGTGCCCCCGTAATTACTTTTCTAGAACCATACATATCTGCTGAGTATTCTAAAACTAGAAGGATCAGCTTGTTTAGCATTTTGTGCTACTATAAAACAGTTCTAATTTCTTTATCTCAGAGTGCTATACGCAGCAGCTCGAAAACGAGGTCCATTAAAACAAATTTTCTTAAGGCATTCTGCTTTTCTTACGTGACATTAGTTCATCAGTTCACGAATAAATTCATACATAAAAATCGCATCAAATAGTTTCTGTTAAACTTATACAACTTTACTCAGATTCTCTGTTCAAAAACATAATGAGGTACTGTTAACAGTAATGACTTTAAGAACAAAATAGCACTATGCATATGAAGTATGGTATGTTCTCGAGCTTAAAAGCACATAGTTTCATACAATTTCACTGCAACGTGACAGAGCTAAGCCAGACCTATAATTTGAGCTAGGCGGAGCATGTAGTTATGATATTGGGCCTGTACTCGTGAAGCGGAGGTTTGAAATAGCTACCCAGCCAGCCCCATTTATATTTCTCATGAAATTCCCAATCCATCTGAGACGACTACTTGGACGACTTGTGTCTTCCTTCTGTGTTAAATCTGATATTGTCCTCTGTCTGTAATGATCTTGACATCGAGGGTTTGTACGAAATATGGAGAAGGTCCCCTGCGTTTTCCATGCAGAACCCAGAATCATTTAATTCAGGTTATTTATTAACATATAGGTAAACTATGGTTCAAACTGATGCAGTCAGTTGATACACCACTAGAAAATGACAAGTAGCTCCAGAATAATTATTAGAGATGATAACAACTGCATTTGTATAAAATCAAAACATGGAAGCGTCTTAAGAACTATGCCTGTTGCACTATGATGCAGATATTGATCGTAGCACATACGTCGCTACCGGAAGAGCAATCCAGGTATCCTAAAGCGACTGCTTCAATATAACGCTAACGTAAAACATTTTCCATAGTCCAAACAAATTAAGGAAATATGTTGAGACAGTATGGAACACAAAAAATTATGTTGTTAGTTGATAACTAAATAACCAACTCAGATATCAGAAAAATAAAAGAAGAAAGGTAGAATTTTACTTCAAATATTTCTCCACGAGGCAGAATCTAGGATAGTTTTCAACATTCAAAATCCGTTCCACTCGAAGGATGAGTACACAGTAGTCCGTGCTGGTGGTACTGAAACTAGTAAACAAGGCCCCAGGGGCGGCTGAACCCTTATCAGCTTCTGTACAGAATTTTGTAAGCGCTTCAGCTTCATTCATAACCATAATTTATAATTGATTCCAAGAGAAGGCATGTCCATCAGAGACTGGAATAGGCATGGGCCACAGTTGTCTACCAAATAAGCAGTGGGAAAAATCAATAGAACTAGTCACAAATAATCTCGGGCGTGTCTTAAAGATGTTCGATTGGGCTGTTATCGTCCATTATATATTAATAATTTAGCGGATAGGATTAATAATCGCATCGTTTGCAAAAGTCTGAAATTGGATCTTGGAAAAAATATACTGCCGGAAAAAATCCTTACACCAAAACATAATTCATATAGAGTATTAAAATTTCTGTATGTAACATACTTAACTGATCAACAGTTTAGTGTAAGAAGGAGATAAGCCATTGCAAATGTGCAATGTTGGTATAGTAGCAACCGGTGTAGCCGTCAGAATGTTTAATGCAAGCATGGAAATGTGCATGCATTGTACTGTACAAGCATCGGATATCGGTTTGTGGGATAGAGGTCCAGGCCTGTTGCTTCTGGTTGGTCAATACAGGGACAGTTAATGCAGTTTGCGGATAAAGCTGCAGTTCTATGATGTACCATATGTGCTCGATTGGAGACATATCTGATGATCTAGCAGATCAAGGTAACATGTCGACACTCTGTAGAACATGTTAGGCTACAACAGCGGTAATGTGGGCTAGCGTTATCCTGTTGGAAAACACCCCTGGAATGCTGTTCGCGAAAGGCAGCACAAAGGTCGAATTACCGGACTGGCGTACAAATTTACAGTCATGGTGCACCGGATAACCACGAGAGTGCTCCTGCTGTCATACGAAATTGCAATCCAGACCATGACTCCAGGTGTAGGTCTTGCGTGTGTAGCAACTGCCCTCCTTCTAAGCAACACACGGCCATCACTGGCACCGATGCAAAACCAGTTTTCATAACAAATCACAACGGACCACCACCCTGCAGAACCAGCTTTCATAAGAAGACACAACAGATCTTCACTCTGCCCTCCAATGAGCTCTCACTTGGCACCACAGAAGTCGCAAATGGCTGTGATTTGGAGTCAGTGGAGTGAACGCTACAGGACGTCTGGCTCGAAGCCGTCCTCGAAGTAACCGATTTGTTACAATTCGTTGTGTCACTGTGGTGCCAACTGCTGCGAAAATTGCTGCTGCAGATGCAGTACTATGAGCCAGGGCTGTAAGCCGAACACAGTGATCTTCCCTCTCGGTAGTGCCATGTGGCCTCCCGGAGCTCGGTCTTCTTGCGACAGTACGTTCTTGTGACCACCGCTGCCAGAAGTCATATACGGTGACTTCATTACTTCCTAGTCTCCGTGCAATATCGCAGAAGGAACATCCAGCTTCTCGTAGCACTATTACACGACCTCTGTCAAACTCAGTGAGTTGCTGATAATTGCGTCTTTCTCGCCTTAAAGGCGTTCTTGACCAGCATCAAGTCACCACGTCCAATCTCAAAGGTAAGCAACGCTCACGACCGTTACAACGTATATTTAAATTTAACCTGATCTGCATCCTCATACTGGCGCTACTAGCGACTGACGCGAAATTTGAACAGACAACGTCTTTCAGATGTGGAAACACGACTACCAACTTTAGTTTATGTTGCACAGCTCCTTCTTGGTGTTGCGACTTTTTTCCCGTCCGTGAATTGTACGATTAAAATGTGGTAGCATCCCTTCAGATCTTCATAGATAAATTTGTCGCAATGAGTGAGTCGCAATGAGCGAGACAGATGTGAAGCTGTGCATTTCACAGAACATAAAAGTTATTGGTCTTTAACTACATAGTTAATAAAGCACAATTAGAGCCATTGAAAAACAGCTTGTAATGACAAAACGTAACTAAATGAAATGGAATAATCATCTAGAGTCATTTCTATGTGAAGAAAATGGTAAATTTTGTTTGACTGATAGTATACTCAATTTTTTACGCTAAAGTTCGTTTCCGAAAACACTTGTAACACCTACAGTAATATTTCAGACATGTGTGATATCAATATTAGGTTGCGCTAACAGGGGACTTCGAGGGTATGCAAAGCCAAGGCAGCGTGTACATTCAGCAGAATTTTTGCTTCGCTGGAACCGCGCGACCGCTACGGTCGCAGGTTCGAATCCTGCCTCGGCCATGGATGTGTGTGATGTCCTTAGGTTAGTTAGGTTTAAGTAGTTCTAAGTTATAGCGGACTGATGACCTCAGAAGTTAAGTCCCATAGTGCTCAGAGCCATTTGAACCATTTTTTTGTGAAAACAGTATATCAATAGCACTTCCCATTTCCGCAACATCTGCTGTGCAAGTTTTCGGTGACTCACCCTGGATACACAGGAGTAAAACCAAAGTAACATTCACATGATATATCACTGCCAAGTAACATAGCTCCTTGAAACTTGGACCATACTTAGAAACAACTGCGGAAGTGTAGTACAAATGGTAACTGAAAGAAATACGCTCTGACACAAACAGAAATGACACTTTCAGAGACAATAATTACACTGAAGTCCCCGCGATTTATGATGGTTCCATGAACATTATAAAAGGCAGGACATGGTTCTTAATAAGGTGTGCTCATCACGGACAGCGATGCTTGCTCTGCAGCGTGCTCCCGTTTTGGCCACTGAGTCGGTATGGAATTTTTGTGGTAGGGCTTCCCATTCCCCCACTAGCGTAACAGACAAAACTGATGGTCGTTTCTGCATGTGAACGTGCCGGAACACGTCTGCCACTGCATCCCACACGTGCTCGATGGGATTTAAGTCAGGGGAACAGGTAGGTCAGTTCATTCGCGAATATTCTGTCGTTCCAACAGGTCCTCCACCTGCGCCATTAGATGCAGTAGCGCTTTGTCATCTATAAAAATGAAGTCATGGCCGATTGTATCCCTGACATAAGGAAGAAGTACAGCTTCACAATAGCTGACCGTCGAAAGTATAGTGCTGCAAGTTTTGGAGGACAGTGAGCCCATGTAACGTTATGCCTCGCCACATCCTTACAGTTGGGCCGCCGAAGCGATCATGTTCGATAATGTTCTTGAGTGCATTACATATTTCCACTTCTTGTCACATGAGAATATGTCGAGAATCACTACGCAGACTCAATCTGCTCTCATCCGAAAAAAGCATGCGACCCTACTCCTTGTTAGTCGAGTCCCTGGGCACTTGGCTCCATACCCGGCAGTGCCACTGAAGTGCGAGTGTCAACGGAACATAACGTACTACTCGTTAGGCAAAGACACCATTCCTCATGCAGTCGTCGTGCCACTTGTGAGCGTGGGATTAAGTGACTTACAGTCCTGTTAAATGTGGTTGTAATTCCACCCGCTCTTTGACGTGCGTACCTTTTTGAATGTAGCGGACGTCTGCTTCTGTAGCTGAAATGTGGTCGATCACCTCCACTCCTTCGGGAAAGCTGCACATGCATGTGAAACAAAACTGCGAGCAATACCAAACTCCTCGGCTATACTCGTCACACTTCGTCCTTCTTCCCGTTTCGCAATGTTTCTTCACCGTGTGAAGTCATCGAAATGTTCTCTCCGGCCCATGTTGTTTAGATCAGATTAGATTAGATTTACTTTCATTCTAATTGATACGTAGTGAGGAGGTCCTCCAGGATGTAGACCATGTCAGAAAAACAATAATACATGAGATATATTTACAACTGAAACAAATAACCTAATGTACTTTCCACAGGTCCCAAGTGGAATGATAGACATTTTTTTAATGAACACTATATGAAAGATTCATTTTACAAACACTAATGCACTGAATTTAAAATAAAAAAGGTTTTTTTTAATTTATAAGGCAATAAACATGTAATAGAACTACTACAATACTTGTTTACAATGAACACATTACTGCACTGAAATGACGCAGAAGTTAGATTGTACTTACACACCCAGCCACCCACAAACACACACACACACACACACACACACACACACACACACTTATTTACAATGAACACATTACTGCACTGAAATGGTGCAGAAGTTATATATATATATATATATATATATATATATATATATACAAAACAGTTGGTTCTACTGAGAAATTCATCAATGGAGTAGAAGGAGTTGGCCACCAATAAATCCTTTAGGCTTCTCTAAAACTGAATTTCATTGGTTGTTAGGCTTTTTACGGCTGCTGGCAAGTTATTGAAAATGTGTGTTCCAGAATAATGCATACCTTTTTGCGCAAGAGTAAGTGACTTTAAATCCTTGTGAAGATTATTCTTATTTCTAGTATTGATTCCATGAACTGAGCTGTTGGTTTGACAAAGTGATATATTTTTAATGCAAATTTCATTAAGGAATAAATATATTGGGAAGCAGTAGTTAGAATCCCTGCTTCACTAAACAGGCTTCTGCAGGATGTTCTTGAGTTCACACCACATATAACTCTTACTGCACGTTTTTATGCCCGAAAAATTTTAGCTTGCCTTGATGAATTACCCCAAAAAATAATCCCATATGACATTAGGGAATGAAAGTAAGCATAGAATGCCAGCTTTTTCATTTTTATATCCCCTATGTTGTTGTTGTTGTGGTCTTCAGTCCAGAGACTGGTTTAATGCAGCTCTCCATGCTACTCTATTCTGTGCTAGCTTCTCCATCTCCCAGTACCTACTGCAACCTACATCCTTCTGAATCTGTTTAGTGTATTCATCTCTTGGTCTCCCTCTACGATTTTTACCCTCCACGCTGCCCTCCAATACTAAATTGGTGATCCGTTGATGCCTCAGAATATGCCTTACCAACCGACCTCTTCTTCTAGTCAAGTTGTGCCACAAATTTTCCTTCTCTCCAATTCCATTCAATACCTCCTCATTAGTTATGTGATCTACCCATCTAATCTTCAGCATTCTTCTGTAGCACCACATTTCGAAAGCTATTATTCTCTTCTTGTCTAAACTATTTATCGTCCACGTTTCACTTCCATACATGGCTACACTCCATACGAATACTTTCAGAAACGACTTCCTGATACTTAAATCTATGCTCGATGTTAACAAATTTCTCTTCTTCAGAAACGCTTTCCTTGCTATTGCCAGTCTATATTTTATATCCTCCCTATTTCGACCATCGTCGGTTATTTTATTCCCTAAATGGCAAAACTCCTTTACTACTTTAAGTGTCTCATTTCCTAATCTAATTCCCTTAGCGTCACCCGACTTAATTCGACTACATTCCATTTTCCTCGTTTTGCTTTTGTTGATGTTCATCTTATATCCGTCTTTAAAGACACTGCCCATTCCGTTCTTCCGTTCTTCCAAGTGCTTTGCTGTCTCTTACAGAATTACAATGTAATCGGCGAAACTCAAAGTTTTTATTTATTCTCCATGGATTGTAATACCTATTCCGAATTTTTCTTTTGTTTCCTTTACTGCTTGCTCAATATACAGATTGAATAACATCGGGGAGAGGCTACAACCCTGTCTCACTCCCTTGCCAACTACTCCCCTTTCGTGTCCCTCGACTCTTATAACTGCCATCTGGTTTCTGTACAAATTGTAAATAGCCTTTCCCTCCCTGTATTTTACCCCTACCACCTTTAGAATTTGAAAGAGACTGTTCCAGTCAACATTGTCAAAAGCTTTCTCTAAGTCTCCAAATACTAGAAACGTAGGTTTGCCTTTCCTTAATCTATTTTCTAAGATAAGTCGTAAGGTCAGTATTGCCTCACGTGTTCCAACATTTATACGGAATCCAAACTATCTTCCCCGAGGTCGGCTTCTACCAGTTTTTCCATTCTTTGTAAAGAATTCGCGTTATTGCGTTAGTATTTTGCAGCTGTGACTTACTAAACTGATAGTTCGGTAATTTTCACATCTGTCAACACCTGCTTTCTTTGGGATTGGAATTATTATATTCTTCTTGAAGTCTGAGACTTCATCAGACGATAGAGTTTTGTCAGGACTGGGTGTCCCAAGGCCGTCAGTAGTTCTAATGGATGTTGTCTACTCCCGGGGCCTTGTTTCGTCTCAGGTCTTTCAGTGCTCTGTCAAACTCTTCACGCAGTATCGTATCTCCCATTTCATCTTCATCTACATTCCCTTCCATTTCCATAATATTGTCCTCAAGTACATCTCCCTTGTATAGACCCTCTATATACTCCTTCAACCTTTCTGCTTTCCCTTCTTTGCTTGGAACTGGGTTTCCATCTGAGCTCTTGAATGGTTCAAATGGCTCTGAGCGCTATGAGACTTAACTTCTGAGATCATCAGTCCCCTAGAACGTAGAACTAATTAAACCTAACTAACCTAAGGACATCACACACATTCATGCCCGAGGCAGGATTCGAACAAGCGACCGTAGCGGTCACGCGGTTCCAGACTGAAGCGCCTAGAACCGAACGGCCACACTGGCCGGCTGAGCTCTTGATATTCATACAAGTGGCTCTCTTTTCTCCAAAGGTCTCTTTAATTTTCCTGTAGGCATTATCTATCTTGCCCCTAGTGAGATAAGCCTGTACATCCTTACATTTGTCCTCTAGCCATCCCTCCTTAGCCATTTTGCACTTCCTGTCGATCTCATTTTTGAGACGTTTGTATTCCTTTTTGCCTGCTTCATTTACTGCATTTTTATATCTCCTATGTCTGACACAATTCTCATTACAAACAGAGATTTGTTAAGACGCTTCAGCAGTTCTGTGGTGTTGAAGGGTCTTAACAAATCTCTGTTTGTAATACGAATTGTCTCAGACATATGGGATATAAAAATGAAAAAGTTGGCATTCTATGCTTACTTTCATTCCATAATGTCATATGGGATTTTTTTTTTTGGGGTAATTCATCAAGCCAAGCTAAAGTTTTCCAGGCACAAAAACGTACAATAATGGAGAACATCATCATAGTGCACAGTAACTGCCCGCTGATTGGCAGACACTATATTTTCCCGTTCCTTCAAATGCCTCGCGTTGTGGGGCCAGCCCCATTTGGTGCCACAGTCACACTGACCTCGAGCCATGTGAAATCCAGCTTTGTATGCCCGACAAGAAGTCGTCTGGCAACATGCCCCACACATTCATTCATTATCAGCGAGTGGTCAATAATTTATACTACTTTATCTATCTCGTCCTTCAGTTTCGCAGACCTGTGTATGTGTTATCGGTGTTCGCTCTTGCACTGTCCTGCAATAAATAACGTTAGTTACTTCATTAAAACTCTGAAAAAACTTGCTGTAACTTTTTACAGATGTTTTGGAAGTTACGATAAGATGGAATACCTTCGGTAAAATATTTCATATTGCTTCATTTGCAACCACACACCTGTTTTCACATCATGCAGAAGACCTCGAAGAGGATTTTAAGAACTCGAACGTCGATTGCTTTGCAAGTGCACGTACCTCACTAAGTACAGCCATGCTTCACCAGAAAAAACAGCGTTTCTGGATCAACCTCTCCATTATACACTGAGGTGACTAAAGTCATGGGATACCTCTTAATATGGCGTCGGACCTCTTTTTGCCCGGTGTATTGCATAGACTCCACAAGTCGTTGAAAGTCTTGCTGCCTCTCTAGCAGTCCATAATTGCGAAAGTGTTGCCGGTGCACGACTTTTTGCACGATCCGACCTCTCGATTATGTCCCATAAATGTCCGATGTGATTCACGTCGGGCAATCTGAGTGGCCAAATCGTTAACTTGAACTGACCAGAATGTTCTTCAAACCAATAGCGAACAATTGTGGGCCGCTGACATGACATCGTTGTTTGGAAACGTGAAGTCAATGAACGGCTACAAATGGTCTGCAAGTAGCCGAACTTAACCATTTCCAGTCAATGATCGCATCAATTGACCAGAGGATCCAGTGCAGCCGGCACTGTGGCCGAGCGGTTCTAGGCACTTCAGTCCAGAAGTGCCTACGGTCGCAGGTTCGAATCCTGCCTCGGACATCGATGTGTGTGATATCCTTAGGTTAGTTAGGTTTAAGTAGTTCTAAGTCTAGGGGACTGATGACCTCATAGTGCTTAGAGCCATTTGAACCATTTATTGATCCAGTCCATTCCATGTAAACACATCTCACATCATTACGGAGCCACCACCAGCTTACACAGTGGTTCGTTGCAAACTTGGGTCCATGGCTTCGTGGGTCTGCGTTACACTCGAACCCTGCCATCAACTTTTACCAACGGAAATCACGATTCATCACACCACGGTATTACAGTCGTCTATGGTATAATCGATGTTGCTAAGAGCCCAGGAGAGGTGTTGCAGGCATTGTCGCGTTGTTAGCAAACGCACTCGGGTCGGTCGTCTGCTACACCACTGGCCATTAAAATTGCTGCACCACGAAGATGACGTGTTACAGACGCGAAATTTAACCGACAGGAAGAAAATGTTGTAATATGCAAATGATTAACTTTTCAGAGCATTCTCACAAGATTGGCGCCGGTGGCGACACCTACAACATGAGGAAAGTTTCCAACCCATTTCTCATACACAAACAGCAGTTGCCTGTGAAACGTTGTTGTGATGCCTCCTGTAATGAGGAGAAATGCGTACCATCACGTTTCCGACTTTGATAAAGGTCAGATTGTAGCCTATCGCGATTGCGGTTTATCGTATCGCGACATTGCTCCTCGCGTTGGTCGAGATCCAATAACTGCTAGCAGAATATGAAATCGATGGGTTCAGGAGGGTAATACCGAACGCAGTGCTGGATCCCAACGGCCTCGTATCACTAGCTGTCGAGATGACAGGCATCTTATCCGCATGGCTGTAACGGATCGTGCAGCCACGTCTCGATCCCTGAGTCAACAGATGGGGACGTTTGCAGGACAATAACCATCTGCACGAACAGTTCGACGACGTTTGCAGCAGCATGGACTATCAGCTCGGAGACCATGGCTGCGGTTACCCTTGACGCTGCATCACAGACAGGAGCGCCTGCGATGGTGTACTCAATGACGAACCTGGGTGCACGAATGGCAAAACGTCATTTTTTCGGATGAATCCAGGTTCTGTTTACAGCATCACGAAAGGTCGCATCCGTGTTTGGCGATATCGCGGTGAACGTACATTGGAAGCGTGTATTCGTCATCGCCTTACTGCCGTATTATCCGGCTTGATGGTATGGGGTGCCATTGGTTACACGTCTCGGTCACCTCTTGCTCGCATTGACGGCACTTTGAACAGTGGACGCTACATTTCAGATGTGTTACGACCCGTGGCTCTACCCCTCATTCGATCTCTGTAGAACCTTACATTTCAGCAGGATAATGCACGACCGCATGTTGCATGTCCTTTACGGGCCTTTCTGGATACAGAAAATGTTCAACTGCTGCCCTGGCCAGCACGTTCTCCAGATCTCTCACCAACTGAAAACGTCTGGCCAACGGTGGCCGAGCAACTGGCTCGTCACAATACGCCAGTCACTACTCGTGATGAGCTGTGGTATCGTGTTGAAGCTGCATGGGCAGCTGTACCTGCACACGCCATCCAAGCTCTGTTTGACTCAATGCCCAGCCGTATCAAGGCCGTTATTACGGCCAGAGGTGGTTGTTCTGGATACTGATTTCTCAGGATCTAGGCACCCAAATTGTGTGAAAATGTAATCACATGTCAGTTCTAGTATAATATATTTGTCCAATGAATACCCGTTTAACATCTGCATTTCTTCTTGGTGTAGCAATTTCAATGGCCAGTAGTGTACCATAGCCCATTAACGTCTGATTTCGCCGCACTTAACGGGTATGTTCGTCGTACATCACACAGTGATTTCTGTTATTATTTCACGCAGTGCTGCTTGTCTGTTAGCACTGGTAACTGGTGCTCCCGGTCGTTAAGTGAAGGGCATCGGCCAAGGCGTTGGCCATGATGAGTGGTCGTGCGTGAAGTTTGGTATCCTCGGCACACTCTTGGCAATGTACACCTCGAAATACTGAATTCTCTAACGATTTCAGAAATGAAACGCCCAATGCGTCTAGCTCCACCCACCTTTCCTCAATCAAAATCTGTTAGTTATATTCGTGGGGCCATAATCATTTCGGAAACCGTTTCATATGAGCCACCTGAGTACAAATGACAGCTCTACCAACGCACTGCTCTTTTATACCTTGTGTGCGTGATACTACTGCCATCTGTATATGTGAGCATTTGCAAAGCTCTGTGACCACACACTACTGACATGGCAGTGTGAAGTGCTAACTGGCACAACAAATTACTCTGTCTTCTGTCCAGCACCACCCCTGGTTCGTCTAGTTTGCTCTCGTTGCGCTACCTCCTATGCTGACCAATGGGCGCGAGTGTCCAATGATGATAGGGGCCTGCCTACGAGGGCAGAAGACCCCCGAAATCCGGGGGCAGCCCATGCGTGTAAACCTAGATAAATACTCCACAAGCCACTGCACGGTGCGTGGAGGAGGGTACATCGTAATTATGGAATTTGTTTCCAGTTCCATTCGCGTACTGAGCGAGGGGAAAATTGTATAAATGCGCCTGTATGCACCCTAATCTCTCTTACATCTTTCTCACAATCCTGTGCGAGATATACAGAGGTTGGACAAAAATACGGAAACACCGTGAGAACATAAATGCAGATGCTAACCAAGCATGGAGGTTACGCTGTTGAATTTGACCACGAGCGACACCCGTGCAATGTCCTCATTACGTTGAAAGTGTTAGTTAAGGACAGAACAGTGTTCTGTGCAGTTGTGAGTGCATTATGTTGGAGCTCAGTGAAGTCTAACGTGCGCGTAATGTTGGTGCTCGTATTTTGGATGCTTCCGTAACCAAGGTAGCCTAAGTGCCTGGTGCTTCAAGAGGTACTCATCGAAGATTCATAACACATGCAGGGAGAGTGGAAAGAAAATAATCCACTAAGACACACTGCTGACAAAAGTGTGTGTTAAGTAATCGTGACAGATGGCCATTGAAGGGACTGTGACGAAAAATAAAAGCTGCAAAAATCACTGCAGCACTGAATATCGAACTCGCAAACCCTACTGCAACTGTACTCGGGTTCATTCACTACCTATTTTACACGTGGCTGATCTGCAGAGGGGGTTGGTAGTGAACGGTTGCATTTGCGCCCCTAATATTGAGTCATATATTGGCTACCCTTTGAACAGCAGTGAATTGAATATACAATTGTCTATACCTCAACCTTGCGCAAAATGAGGTACACTATACAAGTTCAGATTGAAACTTATTTATTTAAAAAAAAATTCTAACTTTGTGGCCATGCACATAACAGTTATTGACTTTTCTTTGTGCTTTTCACGTCCCATCCATTTCTCCATTGCCAGCAAAGCTGCTCTATGGCCACATTATCTCCCGTGTCCTTACACTACCAGCACCAGAACATCACGAATGAAGCTCCATAAGTTGAGAATTGCAGAGCGACCTGGAGTCCCAAAACCACATAACAGTTGTGGAAATGCCCTCAACAGGAAACCATGGTGCCGAAGCCATAAAACCTGGACTATGGAACAGTGGAAGAAAGTCATTTGGTCGGTGAGTATTGTTGCACAAGTCGAGTTTAAGTTCCAAGAAGGAAACATGGCGGGAGTTGGGTGATGATATGAGCCCTAGGGGTACTCCGCAAGGTACCTGTTCACACAGGTCTCATCGTTGAGGACTGGTTGAGGATGAACTGTCGCATCTCCCATGGCCACCACAGTCGCCATATCTGTATATCAGTGAGACATTTTGGTCGGTTTTGGACAGAAGAGGAAAAAAATAATCCGCTAAGTCACAACTCGGAAGAATGTGTGTGCTGAGTGACCGTGACAGGCGGCCATTGAAGAGGATTGTGACTACCAACCTCCATCATCGTTATGCGAACTTGCCATTGTTTTGCAGGAAGAATGTTAAAGACTGACACCCCGAACTGTTGCTCGATTCAGTACACATTCTAAAACGTACACACAAAAAATACAGTAAACTTACGTAACAAAAATAACACACAGGCCCCCACCCATGACAGCGGAAATGAGGGCAGACAGCTCAGTCCGTTTGACTCACAAGTACTTGTTAACAGACTAGAATTTACATAACTACATAAATTACAACACACATATTGGCCTGTCAAACCTGACAACGAAAAATGTTTAAGATACAAAACCAAGAGAGAACACGCAGTAGTATTGCAGGTAAAAGCAAATCTATTTGATCGAAGTTAAATGACAATGGGTAAATATACCTAAACCTAGAAAATAAATGCACTAGTAGTGCAGGTACAGATCAAGGTTATCAGACAATGAAAAAATTTTGAAGGTACGTAAACGTAGTGCAAGTAGAAACAAGTCTTTCACAAACAGAACAAGATAAAATCGAAGCTCTCTTAGAATTGAGTAAATGTTTAACTTTCGTACATTCTTATTAACTGAAATTCCTCATAATCAGAAATTAGAACTAACGATCTTTAATTGCTTTGGCCGAGCGGTTCTAGGCACTTCAGTCCGGAACCGCGGGACTGCTACGGTCGCAGGTTCGAATCCTGCCTCGGGCATGGATGTGTGTGATGTCCTTAGGTTAGTTGTGTTTAAGTAGTTCTAAGTTATAGGGAACTGATGACCTCAGACGTTAAGTCCCATAGTGCTCAGAGCCATTTTTGTATTTGCTTGGAAGCAGCTTTTAATAGCCAAGATCGCATAAGATACTTTATATTACTGATACCTGAAGACCGGTTTCAGCAATTAAGACTGTCATCTTATGATCTGTAAACTGATTCATTTACACAGAGTACATCTATAACCATTATTTATATTTGCCATTACAAATGAGGAAATGGAAATCCTACATTTTCACCTTCAGAAAACATGTTATACGTTCGTTTCTATTATGACTGCATCAAATGGTTCAAATGGCTCTGAGCACTATGCGACTTAACTTCTGAGGTCATCAGTCGCCTAGAACTTAGAACTAATTAAACCTAACTAACCTAAGGACATCACCCACATCCATGCTCGAGGCAGGATTCGAACCTGCGACCGTAGTGGTCGCTCGGCTCCAGACTGTAGCGCCTAGAACCGCACGGCCACTCTGGCCGGCTATGACTGTATCAGAAATGCTATGTTGACATTATAGTGCATAGTATGTAGCAAAAAAATGTCGTGTGACTAGGGCCTCCCGTCAGGTAGACCGTTCGCCGGGTGCAAGTCTTTCGATTCGACGCCTCTTCGGCGAGTTGCACGTCGATGGGGATGAAATCATGATGATTAGGACAACACAACACCCAGTCCCTGAGCGAGTAAAATCTCCGACACAACTTGGAATCGAAACTGGGCCCTTAGTATTGACATTCTGTCACGCTGACCACTTTTTTTTTCTTTTTTTTTTTTGTGTGTGTGTGTTTGGTCGTTTCGGACGTCACATGACTTCCGTTCAAGTTCGTTTGTTGATCCTTCCACTCAATTATTTTATTACAGAGGCCAACCGGCTGTCTGACCGAACACGCTGAGCTACCGTGCCAGCATTTTTTTTTTTTTTCGTTGTTGATCGTTGTGTTTGATCGTTGTGGACGTCACATGACTACATGACTTCTGTTCAAGCTCATTTGTTGATCCTTCCACTCCTTCCACTCAGTTTTTTTTTTTTCTGAGGCCAACCGGCTCTTTGAGCGAACACGCTGAGCTACCGTGCCGGCAGTTTTTTTTTATTTTTTATTTTTCTAATCTCATTTTGTTCGTTCCATCTGATCGGGGCGGACGTCGCAAGACACCGGTTTCATTTCGTCGTTGATCCATTAACTCAGTTTTTTAATTACAGAGGGCAGCTAACCCTCTGACAGAACACGCTGAGCTACCGTGCCAGCGACCACTCAGGTACCGGGGGCGGACACGGTATGTAGCAAATTCCACACAGGATCCCTTTAGTTGTCATCCGTGGCACCATTACAGCACAATAGTACGTCGACGATATATTACGTTCCATTTTGTTTCCCCTCGTGGTCCTAGGCTCACATTTCTGCATGATATGGCCCACCCATACAGGGAGAGACTTTCTACTGTTTGTCTTTGTGCTTGCCAAACGCTGCCTTGGTCAGCAAGGTCGCCGGATATCTCCGTAACTGAGAATGTTTGGAGCACTATGGACAAGGCTTTCGAACCTGTTCGGGATTTTGATGATTTAATGCACCAGTTGGACAGAATTTGGAACGATATCCCTTAGGAGGACATCCAACAACGCGTCATTGTGTTTCTCAAGTTGTGAAGTCCTTCTCTTTAATAAATTATCCAATATTTCTGTAGTTGTAATTATTTGTTTGTCTGTAAATGTACATTACATATATCGGTTTCCGCCCCATTCGGATCTTAGTTGTGTGTCTCTTTTTTTTTCTTGGTGTATTATTGATTTACACGTAATATCTAACCATCTCAGAAACCTGCTGTGTACTAGAGGAAAGTTCTGCAGGAATATAGTCACCTGAGAGTAAAAATTTTGTGCATTTATCGTTGTGCACAGTAAGACATAAACATGGCCCCTAGGGAGGGTAAACTCATAGACCGTTCCACACTCAGTCCACTAACAATATGAGAGGTAAACATATGTATCGACGTCAGGTGACCTGTCCAAACACAGAACAACCCCTTCTCGGCAGTAGATATAGAAGGTATTGCAGACACCACTGCCAGTTTCTCTTCGTAACTGTGAGCATTATGCTACCTACTCTAGCAGAGTACTTTGATGCATGTTTTCTGCAGTTTGCTATTGAAATTTTTTTACCGGTAAATTATACTCCGGGGACTACACCACATTACGAAAATTACAAGCATACTCCCCTCTCTACGCGATAACGGTTTCCTGTGATCTTTCGCCAGCCGAGAGACCATTATATTTTTTCCGTTATCTTGCTGACTTAGGGTAATAAAGTTATCAGTCATTGATTGTGGCTTACAAACCATCCTATTATTATAACAGAAAAATTAAGCAACGTGCAAGCGACAGCAGTTACGCTTTGTAATTTCTTTCCTACAGAATTGTAAAGTTGATTACTGGTGGGTTTTCATCTTAATGTAACAAATTATGAATTCAGTTGACGAAATTACTACCGCAGTGAAGATAATCTCTCAGATTGACCCATGCTTTTTATGGGATCACATGGAAAAATATCCGTTGTAGTTTAATGGTATGACTGTGAAGAGCTAGGTGACGATTAGGATGTCTGTGATCTGTCGTATAACGACCGCTGAAACCTTTGGAATCTCCGTGTTCGTTTATGACTAACACAATATAGAACACGGTTCATTTAATATGTCCAACTCCGTGTTCCACATGTTCGTTAAGGAACTTGTAGATGTAAGGGCTGTAGATGTAAGGACGCAATGGAGCGTCGTGGTTGTAAAGTCAACGTTGGTGTTAATGATGAACGAAGCAGCTCCAACAGCAGCTGATTTACTTCTTGGTAAGTAACGACCAGTTTAAGTCTCATGGGATGCCATTATCAAGTTTTGACGTAGCTCGATACACCGAATCAAGAACATGCCCCCATTTGATAGTAGCATCACAGGAGTCCGAAACAGACAGTGACTGTCATCAAATAAGTCAGTCTTAACTGGAGGTGTCATGCACATCGTTAGCAGTTCATAGGTGCGGATGAACCTGCCACTTCCCACTATGGAGCTAGTTATTGCTCCTCTAAACCTGATACAAAGTCGCCTGAAATTACAATAGCTACTAGATTCTGAGAGAAATAATTGCGTCAGTGTTAATATAGGGTGTCCCAGGATGAATGGTCAATATTCGGTGATATAACAAGAACGATCTTTCTGAGCAAAAAACGCTAGTAAACAAGAGATCTAAAATTCGTACCTTAACAGCAATGAGCACCTCTTCAGTAGAAATGTGTTCTACAGTAGCTAAAATGTATAAGTGGCCATTGTCCTTAAGCCACGTACTTTAAGGATCATGTTTACTAGACTTTTTTGCTTCGAATGACCATTCCTGTCATATTCCTGAATACTGACCGTTTTTTCCAGGGTACCATGTATACTTTACGAAGAAAAAGTCGAAGATAACCCTACTAAACACATTCGTATTATAATTCCAGCTACGTGGACGACGATGTGAAACTTTTTAAAGGTAACAATCTGTAAATCAAGTTCTACAGCCAGTGGCTATTTTATACACTCCTGGAAATTGAAATAAGAACACCGAGAATTCATTGTCCCAGGAAGGGGAAACTTTATTGACACATTCCTGGGGTCAGATACATCACATGATCACACTGACAGAACCACAGGCACATAGACACAGGCAACAGAGCATGCACAATGTCGGCACTAGTACAGTGTATATCCACCTTTCGCAGCAATGCAGGCTGCTATTCTCCCATGGAGATGATCGTGGAGATGCTGGATGTAGTCCTGTGGAACGGCTTGCCATGCCATTTCCACCTGGCACCTCAGTTGGACCAGCGTTCGTGCTGGACGTGCAGACCGCGTGAGACGACGCTTCATCCAGTCCCAAACATGCTCAATGGGGGACAGATCCGGAGATCTTGCTGGCCAGGGTAGTTGACTTACACCTTCTAGAGCACGTTGGGTGGCACGGGATACATGCGGACGTGCATTGTCCTGTTGGAACAGCAAGTTCCCTTGCCGGTCTAGGAATGGTAGAACGATGGGTTCGATGACGGTTTGGATGTACCGTGCACTATTTAGTGTCCCCTCGACGATCACCAGTGGTGTACGGCCAGTGTAGGAGATCGCTCCCCACACCATGATGCCGGGTGTTGGCCCTGTGTGCCTCGGTCGTATGCAGTCCTGATTGTGGCGCTCACCTGCACGGCGCCAAACACGCATACGACCATCATTGGCACCAAGGCAGAAGCGACTCTCATCGCTGAAGACGACACGTCTCCATTCGTCCCTCCATTCAGGCCTGGCGCGACACCACTGGAGGCGGGCTGCACGATGTTGGGGCGTGAGCGGAAGACGGCCTAACGGTGTGCGGGACCGTAGCTCAGCTTCATGGAGACGGTTGCGAATGGTCCTCGCCGATACCCCAGGAGCAACACTGTCCCTAATTTGCTGGGAAGTGGCGGTGCGGTCCCCTACGGCACTGTGTAGGATCCTACGGTCTTGGCGTGCATCCGTGCGTCGCTGCGGTCCGGTCCCAGGTCGACGGGCACGTGCACCTTCCGCCGACCACTGGCGACAACATCGATGTACTGTGGAGACCTCACGCCCCACGTGTTGAGCAATTCGGCGGTACGTCCACCCGGCCTCCCGCATGCCCACTATACGCCCTCGCTCAAAGTCCGTCAACTGCACATACGGTTCACGTCCACGCTGTCGCGGCATGCTACCAGTGTTAAAGACTGCGATGGAGCTCCGTATGCCACGGCAAACTGGCTGACACTGACGGCGGCGGTGCACAAATGCTGCGCAGCTAGCGCCATTCGACGGCCAACACCGCGGTTCCTGGTGTGTCCGCTGTGCCGTGCGTGTGATCATTGCTTGTACAGCCCTCTCGCAGTGTCCGGAGCAAGTATGGTGGGTCTGACACACCGGTGTCAATGTGTTCTTTTTTCCATTTCCAGGAGTGTAGATGAAAGTATTGGGAAGTGTTGAAGCGTGCAACATCTAACCAATCATGGAGAGGAAGCGTAAAAAAAAATGGTTCAAATGGCTCTGAGCACTATGGGACTCAACTGCTGTGGTCATCAGTCCCCTAGAACTTAGAACTACGTAAACCTAACTAACCTAAGGACATCACATACACCCATGCCCGAGGCAGGATTCGAACCTGCAACCGTAGCAACAGCGCGGCTCCGGACTGGAGTGCCTAGAACCGCACGGCCACCGCGGCCGGCAGGAAGCGTAAAAGCTGAAAGCTTAAACAAACACTGTCAGTATTGACATAAGAGTGTTTTAATGTTGAACTGAGTATATGATGCGTTGAAAATGTATAACAGTTTACAGATTTGTGCTGGGCCGATAGTCAGTAAGACACTTACGTTTTTTGGGAAAATGTAAAAATATTTACGATAAATTACATTTGACATGGTTTTCTTTTAATCTTTGTGGTCTCTCTCTCTCTCTCTCTCTCTCTCTCTCTCTCTCTCTCTCTCTCTCTCTCTCTCTCTGATGACTAGGGTTACCCAGTTCGTCTGCCACATTCTGTGGATGTACTGGACCAACTGCTGTTCCATCTCTTATGTGGTCGTCCAGGTAGTCGTTTTCATGTTTGCAAATTATCTATCTTGTGCGGTCTATCAATACAATTTCTTTTTCTTGTCTTCATCTTTTATTTATGTCTTGTATTCCACACCGTTCCCTTATCAATACATTTGTTCTCTTGTTCCACATGGTTACTCCTTGGATCTGTTTTAGTACCTTCATTTCCACTGCCGTTAACTTTTATGTTACCTTTGTCGTTTCCGCTGTAGTTTCTGCTGCATATGTCATAATAGGACGCACCATTGTTTTACATGTTTTTATTTTTCCTCTTAGTTTTAGTAAATTTGTTTCTCCATACAGCATTGTGCAGGTAAACGGCTACCCTTACTGCTTTCGTCACTGTCAGAAAAGTCCGTCTTCGGGGTGTAGTTCAGCTCCCGCTTCCCACTGCCTTGCATGTCGGTTAGGTCCTCAAAGCGTTGACGTTTTATGGGAATAAGTGCACTTTCCTTTTTTTTGAGAGATTCGTATTGATAATACCAAATCTCGTCACCCGTGATGATTTTTTTCCAGAAAAAGATCCCGAAGAATGTTTTGAACATCGATTTAGAGATGCAGTTCGTTGCTCCATTGCGATTTGTAACACAATAATATTGGCAACAGACCGGTCGAAAGCAATAATATTTCTTACAGTTCTTGGTTCAGGCTGCTATCGTAGTTACTGCACTGATGTGGCTTATAGGATACGAACAGTCTCGAAATTTTTTGGACGGACGATGTATATCTCTGCGAGTTTGTAACAGGCATATATGGATAAATATGTTCTTGTCATACTGATCTTCGAATTAGAACGTCAGCATCTAACGACGAAACCCCTTGGAACCCTTCATTGAAAGAGGAATCAGTTGTACTAAAAGTTCTCGGGAGATGGAGGTATACACAACATTTTGACAACAGACGACGCTGTCAACATCAGGGGCGCCCATGCACTAATGCAAAAAATGGTTCAAATGGCTCTGAGCACTATGGGACTTAACATCTGAGGTCATCAGTACCCTAGACTTAGAACTACTTAAACCTAACTAACCTATGAACATCACACACATCCATGCCCTAGGCAGGATTCGAACCTGCGACCGTAGCAGCAGCGCGGTTCCGGAGTGAAGCACCTAGAACCGCTCGGCCACAGCGGCCGGCTGCACTGATGCCAGAGGGGAGTTGCGCTCTCTGTTTATACGCATACGTGTCCCCCTCTAATTTCTTGACATATATGTGACTGTTACACAATTTCTCAGTTTCTGCGTGCTATTTCTTGAGTTTCTCTAGCACTAGGTTTAGGTATCACCAGTATTCATGCTTCAATTCCCCTCTAGTTGCTATTCTGAAATAACTTTCAGCCTGCGATCAAATAATTGTATTCTACGTGGACGTTTATAGTACAAGAATGTCTACAATGATTATGATTTAATTTGAAAAACTTGCCATGACGTCCGTAATAACACATTAGAGCAACGATTCATTATATACACTAAGACAGAAAACGACACATCAAGAAGAAATCATGCGAATGGGACGGAAATAGGTAGATGTTATGTACATGTACAGACAAACAAATAATCACAGTTTCAAAAAAACTAGACGATTTATTCAAGAGAAAGTGTTACACAAATTGATTATGTCAATAATGCCTTGGTCGGCCTCTTGCCCTTATGCAAACAGTTATTTGGTTTGGCATTGGTTGACTGGATGTCCTCCTGAGGGATATCGCGACAAATTCTGTCCGATTGGCGCTTTAGATCGTCAAAATCCTGAGCTGGTTGGAGCGCCCTTTCCTAATCTTCCAAATGTTCTTCATTGGGGAGACATCCGGCGACCTTTTTAGTCAAGGTACGGTTAATCAAGCACGAAGACAAGGAGTAGAAACCTCGCCGTGCGCGGTGGCATTATTTGCTCTAATTTAAGCCCCAGGATGGCTTGCCATGAAGGGCAACAAAACGAGGCATAGAATACCGTCGACGTATCGTTGCGATGTAAGGGTGCCGCGTTTGGCAACCAAACTGGTCCTGTTATGAAATGAAATGGAACCATGGAACCTCAGACCATTACTTCGGTTGTCGGGCCATATGGCGGGCGACAGTCAGGTTAGTAACCCACCGCTGTCTGGGGTGTACGTCTTCGTTGGTCATCGGGGCTCAGTTCTAAGTGGTACATATAACTGCAGACAATTCTACTTCAGTCAGTTCCAGGCTGAAGCGGTACCTCGACGATATTCTACACCCTGTTTTGTTGACCTTCATGGCAAGCCATCCTGGGGCTTACATTACAGCAAATAATGCCCGCCCGTACACGGCGAAGTTTCTACTGCTTGTCTCCGTGTTGCCAAACCCTACCTTGGTCAGCAAGGTCACCGGATCTCTCACCAACTTAGAACGTTAGGGGTATTATGCGAAGGCTCTCCAACTATTAAAAAATAATGCGCCAGCTGGAAAGAATTTGGCACGATGTACCTCGGAAGGACATCCAACAACTCTGTCAATCCAACCCAAGCCGAATAACTCCTTGAATAATGCGCAGAGGTGGATCAACGCATTATTGACTTAGTTTGCGAAGCTTTTTCTCTTGAATAAATCATCCAGTTTTTCTGAATTAATAATAATTTGAATGTCTGTACATGTACGTCACATCAACCAAGTTTCGTCTCCTTCGGGGAATTCCTTCGTAGTGCATCGTGTACTTTTTTTCATTTTCTTTTTCTTTCTTAGATTGTGTTAGGACGCAGAAACTGAATTCACGTATACAAGTGCATACAAAATGAATAAAATTACGTGCCACAAACTCTGAGAACGAAATGTTAGGCTTTTTTCCCGTTCCAACGGCGTACGAACAATGACTGCATAAATACCCCTCTGCGTGGTGTAATTAATGTAATCTTGCTGTAAAAAATTTCAAACTCCCACCACATCATAAATAATCGCTGATATTCTAGCTTAATACAGATATAAGATGATGTAATGGCATTTCTTCGGTGTCATATTTCACAGGAGACGATAAATACATTTGACAGAATCAGTCTGATTTTGCTTAGATACCCCACGGGAACCTTCAAAATTAAACAGCTATCATTTATAGAGTTAAGACACCACAACTGATAAAAGTGTAATATTTTCAACAAAAGAAAATTATTTTTAGTTCATCTTGTAAGCAGCCTTTATGTTAAATTAATCTGATAGCACATAGGATCCCGACAGAAAAATACCCTGATTAAAATGTCCTTTTGTATCTGTCAGTATTGACTCATGAAAGTAATATTATAATGTGATCTGACTTTATCCCACGAATAAGCTAACACAGAAACCTCTTACTTCGAGCAACAGTTAAACTGGGTATTAAGAATGTTTAATTCACTCTAATAATCAAGATTCTTAACAAAAGAACCATTATTTGGCTCTGGAAAAATTTAGTATAGTTCATTTCATAAGCAAGCTATGTACAGTGAATATTATTGACTCATAATTGTAATTCAAACACTTTTCTACAAAGAACCTGAAGATAGTGAACGATAGACGAACACTGCGTAACACATGACACAGTATTTGCCGTTCTGAAGATCTAGACGAAAAACACTGCTAGCACACTTATGCTGACTAAATGCGTGCAGCACATGGAAAACAATTGAAGATCTCGGCTGTAAACAGCTGCAAAGGGCAAGTTCTTTTTTTTTTTCTTTTTTTAAAGAAATTTCTCACCAAAGGTTCAACAAAATCTCAAAAATAAGATATTCCAAAACGTGCAGTGTGATTTTTTTTTTATTTTGGGTAGGTCATGGGTTTCAAATATATTTACAATAATGACATATTAAAATGATAAAGTCCACCCAAAATTTTATTCTTAAAATTTCGTCAATGGGTATTTAACACTGTTTACTTGCTATTTCATTGCACTTAACATGTGTTTGCATGGACTTACCAATGTATAGTTGCTGGGCGACAGAACCCATCAAAAATAGAAATTGAAAAGGTCCGAATTGTTCCAGTTCTTGATAATATGATTTGCTTTAACAATTTTTGTAATACTAAAGTATAATAACCTCAAAAATCAATCTATGATTCAGCAAAATATAAAATTTATTTTAGCAAGAAACTTACTACAGCTCATAAATAATGTTAATGATGCCCCTTAACATGTCTACTATCACCCTCTCATATAAATTCACATAAACTATGGCAAGGAACACAGCTTAACGTTGTTTACTTGCATAAATAAATATTCACATTTACCTGATTAGTGATGGTTTTGAAGCGCATATGCGTACGGAAACATGTTCAGGAAACATGTAGTTACCCAAATTATCATCAGATTCCTAAAAATCGTCCCTGAAAAGCATTTTCTTGCCACGAACACCGCACGTGTTACTATCACTGGCAGTTCGTGTCTGGCACTTGTCACTGTTTACACGCACATATCCCGACAAAGTTACCATTAGCGAGAACCTGAAATTGGAGATAGGAGCTGCCATTTCTCGGTTTATCGTGAAACTATCAACTAATACGAATAATTTTAATATGATTTGCATGCGACAGATCCGTTTCTCATCAACTGTCCCCGACCAATGTATACAGCTGAGGTCTTCAATTCGCACTGAATGAATTCTCCTGCTGAAGGCAAAAGATTACATTAGGATCCCCACGACTTAACAATTTATAAGTCGACGACCACTTGTATTCTTGAAAAGAAATGGCATATAACTGCTCTGAATTTAATAATGGGAAGGTGCATAAATAAATACAGAAAAATTTAATATCAGTTGTTAATTATTAAAACCCAAAGGAACATTACACGAAGAAAATAGTTGAAGTTGCATGAACCGCATGGCTTCTCTACCACAGTATGACGAAGACTTTGTTTGCAAAAATTCATGGAAGCAACCAAAATGAAAATAATCGTTAGACGAATAACGAATGGATAAACATAGCTGACCTACGAAATAAATGCATAGCACAGAGAAAACAAATTCTGGCACATGATAATGGAAGCTTCATGTCCCGCAATATCACTCATAATATCTCGGTACTCACGACAATATTTTGCATCAACATGGCAGGTCAAGTAAAGCATTTGCAGCATATATTACCTCGTATATAGAAGCTCGTGCGCAGAAAAATCCAGGTCGCAATTAACAGTACAAGTTTTCACAAACAAATCCAGGTTGCCATCATGAACCAACCTCTTTCCCTCTCGACATACCTCTGGGTAGCCACGCTTCATCCCTAAGCGCAACACCCCACAGAATGCACCAAAACGGAACAGAATAACTCCTTTACTCCTCATTAAAACATACTGACCACGCTGCTCGCACAGGACGTGTAGAATTCCTGTTGGCTGAACCGCAGCTCACTCTAAGAACTGAACCAGGGCTGTCTACACCGCATATATCGACTAGAGGGGGCACATTGTCACAGAAACTGCTTACGAGGTAATAGACGCATAAAATGCGATAAATTGGAAATTGACGTACATAAGAGGTAACTTTTAATCTATCATACGAGGTGCATTGCCAGTTGATAATGTGAAATTTATTACTCGGTGAATGCCTTCAAAAGAAAAACTGGTTTCAAACCAAAGTGTCTAACCAGGCAACACTTTCTCCCACGATAACCGTAAATGAAAGAAACATCTGGAGCAAACCTTAGTAATACAGCTTTGTAGACCTGATGTTGTTAACGTTTGTAACAATATGATGGCTTTGACATGTTAAGCTTTGCTTTGTAACCATTTGCTGAAAATGTATAGAAAAGATGAAGCTAGATAACAACTCACGAGAAATGAAAGAAAAGCAAACATTCAGAGGATCAAACGAACTGCACCAGTTGCACTATATATCCGTGGCACAATGCTTTTCGGGAATTTCTTCCCATATCAAGTGGTCTGGGAACATATGAAATATGATGTCTCTGTAGTGGATGTAGTTCTCGAAGCACTTGAAAATATGAATCAATTTCCGAAGCACGTTGTATTAAAAACACAAAAAACATAGTTAGTGAAGTTAATCTGCTATTCTAATTCTGTACTGGTATTGTTGCATACGTCCAACAACATAATTTATTATAGATAAAATTAAGTCAAAGTTTAAATTACACATGAGGCTATGTGGTGGTAATCATAACAGTAAATATTTACCCTTTACCATTGTCAATACAATACAGAAGCTATTCTTATCTCAGACAATTTCGAATTATTTATTCTTATATTTGATAAAAGTATTTTCTTACTTCCAACGTTTAAAAATATTTAAAACAGACGGTAACAATGAAAAATTTAACCCTTTCAAACGATGTTGACGTCGCAGATATTATTACAGGGTTGTAAGAAAATTGAAACTCTCTCAGTACTGAAAAATCTCAGTACTACCACATCACAGATGCATCGCAACGCGCCAGCCAACGACACTAACTTCTATATCACTCGACATGGACCACAACCCGCGGCAATATATCTTGCATACCAAGCAGAACAGTTATGGCTGGCTCTTAGTAATTAGTACGAGCTTTGAAACGCTGTTGGTTTTAAAGCAGCTACAAGTAACACGCAAAATAGCGCGGAAATATTCCTTACATACTGTTTTGCTTGGCTCTGTAAAATTAGAAACTGAAATGCTATCGGTGTTACATCATGGAATTCAGGCGCTAGCCTAACATGTTTAGTGCTAAACGACGTCGCGTACAGCTGCTATGTAGTGCTTGTTCATGTTTTCAGTACCGTTAGAAGCTTCGTAAGTAAACAGATACTTTAGGGGTGGATGGGCAGGGGAGGGGAGGGGGCGGTAACGTGGGGTCGAATGACCACACGGCACTTATCCTTGCGTGTAGACCATTCCCACACTTTTCAACTGATATTACTAGTAATCTTACTTCTCAAATCAATCATTACTTCATTTTCGTGCATTACCTTTACCGTGTCTGATCTCACGCTAGTATTTTTTTCTTCAGGACGTAGTAGGCACGTTTTTGCCATTTGCGGAACAAAATAACGGACGATGGCAAAAATAGAGAGACTAGAAAATGGAGGATTACAGCAGCTAGGAAAACTTTTCTAAAAATGGCAATTATGTCAATATCTAACGGAAATTAATGTATTAAGAAGTCTTTTCCGAAGGTATTTGGAGTGTATACGGAAATAAAACAGCAAAGACAACAAAACATATAAATATCGAAGGTCAGATATGAAAATAGAGTATCAAACGGAAAGGTATTGAATCAAGTTTTTCGGTATCGTCAGCCAGGCGATATGCGATGTGTCATGATTTTTTACATTTAAGTTTTGATTGAAAACCCATCAATTCAAGGTGGCACATGGAATCTTTTTTATTTGGATTGATTATTAGTTTCAGCTAACAATCTAGCCATCTCTAAATCATAAAAAAATCTTGATTAGTGTTTGTGCCGTTACGGCTTCACAATGGTTAAAAACTTTCTTAAAATGACAACATCCATACACGACGTAATTAAAAACAGCTTTCCATCGTTCGTGGCTAGCATAATTGAACGATGGTCGCAAAACAAAGGCGTTATGCCTTTACAACTTTGTACCTGGCACAATCTGTATTTATATCATTTCGTAATAGAGATCATCATATATATATTGCTGTAACGTGAAAAAACAGTATTTGCATCTATATATGCACATTATTCACATGTACCACGTTACAGCTATATATATATATATATATATATATATATATATATATATATATATATATATGACGATGTCTGTCACGAAATGATGTAAAGACTGATGGTGTCAGGTTCAAAGTTGTAAAGGTATAACGCCTTTATTTTATGATCATCGTTCAATTACACTGACCACAAACGATGAAAAGCTGTTTTTCATTATGTTATGTATGGATGTTGTCGTTTTAAGATACATCTTAACGATGTGCGGAACTGCAATGGCACCAACACTTACCAAGAATATTTTATGATCTGAAATGACTAGACTGTTAGCTGAAACTAGTAATTAACCCAAATAAAGAAGATTTCTTGTGGTATCTTTGCTTCGCGAGCTTTCAATACCCGACATAAATAAAAAAACAGGTATTGACTCGAATAGGGGAGAAAAGGTCTTCAGGGATTAACTTGATTAAAAAATAGAGATCGACCGATACGTCTTATCGTGTGGCACAGGATTACAACATGCTTTCGAAGAACATGACTGGGCAGTCATTGTACTAATCGTAGTATTTGTTGATAATTACGTCATTATAATAATTTATGTCAACATCAAGAATAATTTGACTGAAATAATGCAATTGTCATTATTGCCAAATATCTAAGAAAACTGAAAGCTAGAAACAAATAGATTACACTTACTTGTTATGAGCAATAAAGACAGGGTCATTCGTAAGTGCTTCCGAAGACACCTGCGCAAAAACTAGAAGACATATAGAAAACAAACATATATTCATGGGTAGAGCATCTCTTCAACTTTTTAACTCGCATTACAGTTGCTCAATACGGGTACCTTTTCTGATGCGGCAAACGACGAATGCAAGAGCACGCACATGCAGTTCATTGAAGTCACTGCTGCCCAGGAACGTGCAATCACAACAGCGCATTCGAACTGTGTTCATTGGGTTCCCTATCAACATTCGTAAATTAATTCGATGCGACAATGCAGAGCAAATGATTTGTCTGCATGTTCTTACACGTCTGTCCCCTAATGGTGAGATCTACTACTCCTCCATGGCATATATGACGAATAGAAACTTGGAATGATGCTCTGTCCACTGAATGTGTCATTTTTCTCTATGTATTGTAGTTTTCGCGCAGTCGCCTTCTCAAACCCTGGAGGTACTTATGACTAACCCTGTACAAGAACTATCCACGATGTCTGTCTTATTTATGGTGTCGAAACTATCTTACAACAAGCACATGTTAGTCTTTGGTAGGAAACAACACTAATGCTGTACACTTCGTTTTTATAAAGTGTTGTTTCTTAAACAAATATTAGATGATAAAATGCCACATTAATTTAGTCTTACTACAACTAACTTCATCTCGCTTATAAACATAACATACCATATCAGCTGAAGGGAATCAACAATACAATCTCACGATGTAGTGATTTGCGGAATTATATACAGAAAAAATGTATTATTAACACATTACATGAACTGTTTTTCCTTTATTTTAAAAAGTGCATTAAATTTGAGAGAATTTGCTTTCTTCTATTATTTCTCTCTCTCCTTCTTTCTCCCTCTGTCTATCTCTGTCTCTCTCGTTCGCTCTATCTCTCTCTGGCCTAAGAAGTACTGAATTTGTTTACCAACATGCAACAAAAACCTCTGAACATTACTGGTGGGTAGTGAGCTCTTGCCGGGTGCTGAGAACGTAACACAATGGACATCATGCACATATTTTCCGTGTGAATGAATTCCGGCCCTATAAATAGCTGCATAAGAAGAATTACAAGTTCTAAAAACTACTGTATTTCAAAAGCTAACTCTGCAAATATAATCGAAAAATTAGGACCATTGTAGTGCTCAGAACGTAACTGATTGCTGTAGTGGTTTTCGAATTTCTAGTGTGCAAAATTGATAAAGCATTTCTGTCACATGCCCACTGTTAGCGCATGGATACCTAGAAAATAAAAACTAGCGTTTGTATACCGAAGCAGTCCAAGAACTAATTAAAGTAAAGGAGACCTGTAACACATGCAATCACGGCAACAACCACCACTGATTAATAATGTCGCATGTTGCACAGTTGTTGGGTAACTGAGAGACGAACGCTTAGTATTAAAGTGCTGCTCCTCACGTAGTGTGACACCTGTACTATACTTCCCCACTCTGCCACATGCAGTCGAGTCGTGTATAAACATGTATCGAGTGCCTGTTGAAAATCTTCCTTAAGACATACTTTGTACCACACCCTGCTTTAACTCTGTCTTTACTCACAGTAACAGTGCAGACAGATAGAAATAGATATTTTGCAAGCGCTTCTGTATTTATCACGGCGGGAGCGACGTCGGGGCGTTGGGTGGTGCTTGCCAGGGCCGAACATTGCCTCCTGTCGGGGCGGTGTCGCCTTTACAATGACACAAGCCAGCCAACCGTCCCTGCGACTCTCTTGCCACGCTTACCTCACCTTACCTCTATAGTTACTCATCTTTACATGTACTTTTCGTCACCACTTGTTTTGGGCTGTTTATATTGTGTGTTTCTGTCTCTTGCAGTATCTTAGGAATGTACCTGTTTGGTGGTAAGTTTTGCATGCTCTCAGACGGATCCAGAAGATGTACTTGTCACGAAATCATCACGAGGCACCCGAACTGTGTCTGTGATAGGAAACACTTTAACAATATTCTCTGGGCAACAGTCACAGTTTTCCAGGTAAGCCTCAAATTTCTCTATACAATTGTAATTTTGTGTTTATTTGTGTGCTTTCAAATTCACTGTAGTTGGACTAACACATAAATTTTAATTTCTTTACTGCACGATTAATATGCAAGTTATTTTCAACTCATTATTAATATAAAGATACAAATTGTCTATTGTTTACATGTGTAGTGTTTCTATTCTATTTTTTGCTAGATATATAATTTACTGAGAATAGCTGTTGTGAATTAATTTGTACTGGTTCCTTACATTTAAGTCTGACTATCGAATCACTTATTAATTTGTTAGAAAATTTTGACAAATAGTAGATATAATGATTATCGTAGTGTTATGACCGTTATCTCCAGGACTAAAACAGTTCTTTCAACGATAACTGCTTTTTCCGACAATATGTTTACCTTATCTTTAAAAAAATAATTATGATTTAATGTATTGTACGTGAGATGTCAAACGGTAATTTCTTTGAAATTAACCATGGAATCAAAATACGGTGAGGTTAACTGTAGTAGATTCTCTCACGATATATTATTGCGCCTCTTGTGTCATTGTGCCATATAGCCTAGGAAACAAATGGGTAAAGAGCCAAGTACATTGTTATATCAGAACAGACTAAATAAATGTCGTGTGACTAGGGCCTCCCGTCGGGTAGACCGTTCGCCGGGTGCAAGTCTTTCGATTGGACGCCACTTCGGAGACCTGCCCGTCGATGGGGATGACATGATGATGATTAGAACAACACAACACCCAGTCCCTGAGCGGATAAAATCTCCTACCCAGCTGGGAATCGAACCCGGGCCCTTAGGATTGACATTCTGTCGCACTGACCACTCAGCTACCGGGGGCGCACAAAACAGACTTCTTATATGGTATTAATCGTTCTACACTCTGACACAATACTTATTCAGAGTCTTCTGTATTGTCTTACTGCTGAGGTTCTCACAAATATTTTTATACTAGGAATGCATACCACGGTTTAAAATTACCTGTAAGGTAACTCTGAAGTTCACATTATGCAAACAGAAACCCTCCTGCGGCAACGAGTCCTCTGGAATGCATGCTCTTATGGCAACGTTTACGATCTGGGAGTCAGTGGCTATGGGCAGTTCGTCGCTCAGAGCTCCGCAGGAAACGCCTTAAAAATATGAGGAAACTCTATAAACTTCATCGGCCAATTTCGAATTGATGAAGTTATGAAGCGCGTATTGTTCTTGCTTCTGTAAACTTTGGAAAGCTCTTTTCTTTGCCCATAACAGGTCTCCCGTTTCCAGCAAGCTTATTTATCTTCCTTAACTTGGAAGGCAAGCACAGGTCGAAGCCAAAGCGCGGGAGATTTTAATTCTGCGGTCTCCATTCCGCAGCTTTCCGGTGTCCCCGCTGCTTCATATTTATCAAAGTTCTAGCTATTGAGCAATGCTTCACAGCGGGCGCTACTGAGACTATCAGTAACATGATATAGCATATTACTCCACGACAATATCGTCTCTTTAAATTATTATACACTTGATCAATTTTTACTTGATCTTTATTGTACACGTCCCCGATTACAAGTAGAAATTAAGGAGATTTCTATCGGTTGCAAGGAAAGTGATGGAACAGTAACACCTTCCTCAGATTCTTGTCAACTAGCATTCCTTTTGTTAATGGAATACCGCAAGCTCTACAACTGCATGGCCTACCCATTTTAGACAGCAAATCAATTATATCCAAGTTTTTTGCGAATATTTACTCCGCGTTATTCAGTAAATGCACCCTCACTGTAACACTTTGTTTGTGATTAACGTCCAACCAAGCGAACCGTTAAACGGTCACAAATACTATCGTAGTTCTTCATTTCCCTAGGTGAATGACTGAGTGTTCATCTGATATCAGCAGTTGTTGTGAGAGGATGCAACCTCATATCTCTGCGTTAACTGTGCAGAAAAATTGCACTTATGTTGACAAAATGAATTTTAATGTAATAATTCTTCCAAAATATGGTCCAAATGACAACGTATTGTTGTCTCTCATATCAATTAAGACGGGCACTGTGGCCTTGCTTGTCGTACATTCAAATGCCATAGCTTCTCGAAATCACTTCTTTTAAAAATTGATATCATTCACAGTCATTACTTTCAAGGACAGAGACCGACCTTGATAATAAAACTTTCCTAGCCGAAAGCGTCAGTTTCCTTGGAAGAGGAAAATACATTCATCAGATTTTTTACAGCATCAGCTTCAAAAAACCCGCAGTCGCTTGCATTTATCAGAGCGATCCTTGCAAATTGTCCCATTTTCATTTTCCCCGAAAGACAATGGAGAGCTTGGAGTCTATAATTCCCAAGTCCCTCTTCGTGTGGACATGACTGCTACACCCAATACTGTGAAGAATCCATGAGACGTATACCAATGTTTGTGGTCCTCTTCAGTTATTCCTCTCTCCTGCTTCTTCAGTCGCAAGATTAACTATTTCCGGGGGCGGCACACATCCCACTAGCCTGCTCGTTATTCTGGAAAGAACGTCAGGTAGAATAGTTCCACACATCTTCCAGCTAAGCCTGCGTATTTCGTACATTACCTGCCCTGTAAAAATTTCTTCTAATTTGTCTTCCCCGCATCTGGTGTTTAGCAGATCTTGCTTTCGTTCATTCTTAAATCGAATGCTGTCCAAAACTATCTGTCCATAAAATTGAAAATTTCTTCTTCTTTTTCTTTACTTTCCTCAATTGCAAATTTTATCAATGAAGTCTTTTCCTTTGGACTTTTATTTCTCGTGCGAGCTTTATTTTTCACAATTCATTGATTCTCGAACATGCAAATTAAATATCATTTTTAATTATACAGCTCTTCGCAGTCCACGTTAATCTGTTCAATCGTCACAGAATAAGGTTTAATCTGTTCAATTGTCACAATATAAGGATACTCCAACGAGTCAGAAAAATACTGGGTAAAGTATTTGTACGAAGTTGTGCGTTAACAAGCCGCAAATGCCCTTTCTTTCCCTTAGCAGAAGGTGGCAGAAACAGTCCGAAAACCTTGTAAGAGTGTTACAGGGTAGGCTGTGCTGCGAACTAACTGTAAAGAAAAAGTCAGTATGTTGTCCGTTTCCGAGTTCATTAGCACTGAAGTTAGCCAATCTGGCGGTTGCGCGCACAAATTCAAGCGGCCCGCCAGCGACAGTGTCGCCAAACGTGTTTTTCGTTTGGTTTCCTAAATCCGAACAAGAGAGCGATACAACAGTTGCACATGAGATGGTAGTAAGCGTCGAACCTGGGCGAAAGGTTGAGCGATCTCGTGCTCTATCATCTGCGCTTTGAGAACAACCGACACTAATTGTTTCTGGCGGACCACTGAATTTGCGCGCGTTTCGGCCTGATCAGCTAACCTCAATGCTAATTAACTCTGAAACGATGAAACGTATAGAATTCTTCCATAAAATTTATTTCTCAGCACAATCTACTCTGCAACATCCTTACAAGCTTTTCGGAATGTTTATGACCACCCTGTATAACTTCCAATATTTGTTCATCTTAAACTTTCAAGTGAAAATCATTTCCACTGCCTATTTAGAGTTCTATTAGTGGAGTCGAGAAATAAAAAGTACATCACTGACACTGCAGTTAACCTAAATCCGAAATTTTGAATGGTTTTAGACTTCGTATTGAAATTGTAGTTGGTAATGTATGGAAAAGATTTCATTCTTAGCTTTTATCTCCATCCAGTTTTCCATCATATACCTGTGAGCAACAACGGTATTAAAATAATCGACATCAAATTAATTCCTATCATGTTTAAGGCTGCAATAGCACAAATAAAGTTTTAAGTACCACCTCGAAAAAATAAAGTTACGCAGTCAAGTCTTTGTGTGCTGGCCCATAGGGTGATTCCGCAATGATATTACAAACTTTCATGGGTGATGGAGAAGGGTAAATGTATCAGTTTGAGGTAAGGGACCCTGGTCCGGAAAAAGTCGAATCGAAAGCTATAAGCGATGGTTATAAGCGAAAATCCTTCTGATGCCTCTGACAGTGGAGGTGGTTGTAGGGACCAAACGAGAAAAAATTGTCAAGCAAACATGAACGCTAAAGTACATACCTAAAGAGTTATGAGCACTTGTTCATCTTTGCTAGTGTGTAACACTTCTGTTCTACAGAACAAGTCCTCAGAGCTCTTACGGTAGCCATTTTAAAGCCCGTGTTTACTAGACATTTTTTCCTTGTTTTGGTTCATCTTACATTCTCCTAAAATGTGAAAAATAAAGAGACTGCAATTGAAAAGGACTACGGTCAGAGGTATCAGAACAATTTTCGCTTATAACCATCGACTTCCTCGTTTCCCGACCAGGGGTCCCTTAACTCAAATTGATACATTTTCCCTTCTCCATAATTCGTGGAAGTTTGTAATATCATCATGATATCACTCTCTGTATTGGAATCCCGCATCATAATACCTTAGCATACCGTTAGATGAACCAAAGCAAAATGGCGGAGACAATTGATAAATTGGGGTATCATGTGGCAATCCATTTTCAGCAACAGCGGAAAAGTTTGAGGCGTGTCACGCCAATCCAGGTAACTTCTTTAACGTTCAGAATTCGCCTGACACAGCTGCAACATTTCTGCGGCTACTGTAAACGAATTGCCACTTGATACACCGATTTATCAATGGGCTCCACATTTTGGTTTGGCTCGTCTGGAGGCATCATACGGTACTGTGGCGTGGTGATTTCAGTATGTACTGGGATTTGAGACATTTGCATGTCAAAAAAAAAAAAAAAAAGGTAATTATCTAATTTTATTTTTCCGAGGTTATAATTAAAACTTCATGACTACGCCGTGTACACTTCCAAGAATTAAGAAAGAAATTAAACTGCCACACTAAAACAGTCAGTCGATGTTTCTGTAGTAGATCCGATAAATTCTTTATTGATAAGAAATGTAGGTACAAGCGGAAAGTAAGTGTGCGTTTGGTGCGTGTCATACAGATCCTGACGCAGGAAGATTGGAACGTGGTGTTGTTCAACGGCATGGAGAAGACGACGCACTGGGCAGCCCTGTACTTCGTGGCTCTTATGACGTTCGGCAACTACGTGCTCTTCAACCTGCTGGTCGCCATCCTCGTCGAGGGCTTCTCCGCAGAGGTACGTATCTGCCCGTCGCACAATAGTCAGGCGTCTCATACTCAACATTAAGTCCTCTACCGTTAATTAAAAAACAGAGGTCCACACAATGTGACCGCTATCGTATAAACGTAGGAAGATAAAAGAAGAGAAACTAGAGGGGTGTGGAGAGAAGCATATAAAATGATGTTGATTTAAGCACGATAGGTAGATTAAGTCGACTTGTACAATGGATGGTTTCAGCTGAAAGACTGATTTGTATAACCGATGTCACGTTTCACATTCCCAATTGAAGTGAAGATGCGTCCCGTTAAGGACGTCTCTACCCTGTCAAATAATCGCTCACCGTTTAACTGTTCAAAATAGCTCACCAATATATATATATATATATATATATATATATATATATATATATATATATATATATATATATATACTATTTCGGCGGTATTACCATTATCAAGTCCAACTGCGAATATTACAGTTTGTAAGTTTCATTTACTTTGTATATTGATTTAACCTTTCATCGGTCTCGTAAACTGACTGACAAAACGGACGGGAGAGCGGTTTGCTGACCACATTCTCCTCTATATCCGCATCCAGTGACGCCTGTGGGCTGAGGATGACAAGGCGGCCGGTCGGTACCGTTGGGCCTTCATAGCCTGTTCGCGAGAGTTCATTTTTAGTTAACTGTTCATGTATACTTACGTCTAGCTGGGCGAGACATACATATTGCGTCACTGATGAATCCTTTTGTCAATTGTCGCTGTTTTTATGTTGGTAAAACAATGTCACGTGGTAATCTGACAGCTAGTTGACAGTTCTCAGTGATTCTGTATATTTACAGAGTAGTTATAGCTAGTCAGCGGTATTGTTTGAGTTACAGATAACATTCAAAGATTACACAAACAATTATGTTAGGTCTTAAGATCTGGAAACGTCATTTGCTTTTTACCTTTATCCTAGCAAATCGGATGACTTACCCCATTTATTGATCTTTTTTAGTAAGAAAGCTTGTTACTTTCTTGGTATCGATGATGATGACAAAGGAGTCATGAAGTGCTGTTTACGTCTCATGTGTTCATACTTTCAATCTCTTCTGAAAAATAAGAATCTAACGAACTAAAAAACGCTGCATTTAATCTCCGCTTCAGAATGGATTTCCTCTTATTTCAATTATTTGCACAATTTAGACACGTACTTATTTTGTTCTTTTTTGCCTGTATATGAATTCAGTAAGTGGAAAATAGACCTGAATCAGTTCGTTCCTGTGTCAAGTGTCCCTGGCTGTTTTCTCTTTACCACCAGTTTCGCGTCTATCAACTTGGTCCTTTCCTTCCCTCGTCCCAACACAATCAAGTTTTCATACCTTCAACATTTAAGCATCTAAAATATACAACGTTGTTCTGTAGCTAGGACCTAATTTCTTCCAGACTTCAGTTCAGAGAAAAGTAATTCACAAACAGAAATACCGTTCTCATACGATGTTTTAAAGTGTGTTAATGATAGGGAGAACGCAGCTATTAACAGGCACTGTTCTCTCAGTGTACTAAATGCACTGTCGAACAGGATAAACAAATGCTACGCTATGGGAAATTAATGGCTAATATAATCCCCATGGTCTGCAATAAACCACAGATCGGATGATCACAGCATTATAGATTATGTTCGTTGTATGCTACACTAGTTAAAAGAAAATTATGGTAATTGTATCTGTTATTCAGTGCCTTGACAGACCTACTGTCCGTCCGCTTCCTATCCAATTAATTCCATCAGTTTAAGGATTTCGTCGTCTGAAAGACCTTCTCGCTTAACATTATTGATCTAAAGACATTATATATCGTCGGAGAATGCTCTGAGTATCTTCGATGCAAATGTTCTACCATACGCATTCACACCTTCGTCGAGTGCGTGCAAAGTCATAATGCCTCGATTACATTCGATATAGGTGGGGTCAAGTGCTTCTTTATAGGCTTCGTACTATCCATATAGTCCTGCCTAACTCTATACATATTCTATCCTTGCTGACGTAGCTAGGCTTAATTATCTCCTTCGTTGTTTCGCATGTTTCGGTGGTCAACTGACTGCTCGAACTGTTTCCAAAAGCGTGTCCCTGTTTCCATGCCTACTGAAAATGGCTTCAGTTTTATTCAGGGGAGTTTTATTGTAGTTAATAGACAACTGATAAGACAATCGCTGCGCGTGTCGTTAATGGTAGCACGTGACAAAAAAAATGTTCAAATGTGTGTGAAATCTTATGAGACTTAACTGCTAAAGTCATCAGTCCCTAAGCTTACACACTACTTAACCTAAATTATCCTAAGGACAAACACACACACCCATGCCCGAGGGAGGACTCGAACCTCCGCCGGGACCAGCCGCACACTCCATGACTGAGCACGTGACACAGTACCTGACTGTTTCGTCCTCATTTTCTGCGAAATTCTTGAGAGAACACGTTTGATGGTTTCTATATATCTGCCTCGTGATGACTGAGTGTTGGGTGATGTCCTTAGGTTAGTTAGGTTTAAGTAGTTCTAAGTTCTAGGGGACTGATGACCATAGCTGTTAAGTCCCATAGTGCTCAGAGCCATTTGAACCATTTGTTTCTATATATTCGTTGCATTTATTTTTACGTCAACAGCGTATTCTGTATCGTCAACAAAGTTATGAATCTCGTCGTCAGTCGCTTTCAGCTCATCGTTTCTCCTGTAATCTGACCGTTCTATATTCTACGTTCTCCAGTGGCTCCGAATCGGTAAACTCCTGCACCTCCGACAAAGCGCGTATTGTTTGTTGTTTTGCATGTCCGTCGACTTCTTAATTGATACTTGCGTGCGTTATAGTACCAGTTTTCTACATCTGACACCTTTACAGAAATTCCATTCCTATATAAATTGTGTTCTGTCTACAACGTAGTGCAAACGAGGTGCATACAGTAGAACTGGTGTAAACAGGGAGAAATAGATACTCTTTTATAACGTTTACAAGGGGCTCCGAAAACCGGCTTTCGTAATCCGGTTTCCTAATGCCGTTTCTGACTGGTCATTTAATATTTCAAAAGCGATTTAGGAAGTGCTGAATTTCCTCTTCCATTATCGATTTTCGCGCCAACCGCTTCTTGAATTCTGCTTGGATTGTCAGGTTCATTCATTCAAGCATTTAAAAGTGTCAGTTAATCTGAGTGGAATGACTTTTGTGCGGCAAAGAAGAACGAGTATTAGGCTCAACAGGAATTTAATCAACAGTATTTAATTTATCGTGCTGACTTAATCGGAAAACGGAACACTGAATGGCCAGAGGCCATTTGTGTAAAACATCTACCGATCCAAAAAATGATCTTTCCAAAATTTGACAGGTTTATCAAAATTGACTCAGGAGTCACATGTAAACAGGACAGGCAAAAATGGTTTCTAAATTCGATTTTCGTCCTCCGGAAGTTGTGTCACACGGTAACGCATCGTTTTCTGGGCTCTGAACATAAGAGAAGTTGGCAAGGACTGTGATAGCGCCTCTTTCGGACAATGTACGAACTAGGTTCGAATCAACGCTGATGTGGCGCCTCTTCCGGAATATATGTGAACTAAATGAGATTTGTTGAGATTCTGTTTAGGAAACAAATTCAAACGTCTTTGATTTGCCTTGGTATCTTATCAAGTGATGTTCGACGTACGTTTATTTTCTGAATACGTCGCAATTTCCGAGATGGCGGTTAGTTTGGCACCTAATAGCAGAGCTTAAATTGCTACGAGCAGCAAAAATATTTGCAATCATGACTGTCACAAACTTTCGGAATACATTATGTCTTGATTTCCGAAGTGGTGGTTAGTGCTAAAATTTGACTCCACATTGGTTGTTGTCATGTCCTAAAAAGTAACACTTCATTATGACGCCGAAATTCGCACATTTTTCTTTAAACCCCATTCTAGCGCACCTTATGACAATGTTTATGATTTCAAGTAATAGACATGACTATTGTCTACAGTTTAGTGTCATATACATGTATTTAAAGTTTGTCCTGAAATCACTTTTGAATTTGCTAAAATTATACCTCTTTGAATACAAAAGCGCATACTTACTCTGCAATAATACTGCACGTTTGCGGAATATTACTAACCCAAAAACGACTAAAGGAACCTAAACAGTATCAGAATGTTGGGGATACTCACCTTAGCGATTTCCTGAGACGCAGAACGCGTGACGCGACTATCCATCGCAATTCCCTAGTATTACGATACGGCGTGATGCAACGTGTTCCGCCAGTCTGCGATCTCCACGCTAAATATACTCAGTTGAACTGGAGTTAAGGGTATTCCCGGCTTTCGATACCAGCATCTTTATATGTCGCGTATGCGTTTCGTATTTCATCAAAAATCATACAATCAAAGATACATCAAGATATAACCAAAGATAAAACATTCGCTACTCGATACTTCATAAATCACAATATTCATTACATCAAAGATTCCACACACGTGTGGTTTGATCTAATATTTCTTGACAAACAGAAGCCGGCAGTAAGGTGTAAGTCTCGTTGTGCACATAGCTTGGAGTAACAATGTTTTAGAGATGAAATGAAACGAACAGGTAAGCCTAGTTATAGGTTGAGCAAACAGAAGACTTCAGTTTATGGGTATGATGGCTGGGAGAACGTAATTTGTCTGCTAAAAAAGTGGGATAAAATATTTGTACGGAAGTTTTGTAATGTGTGTAATCAACATCAGATCTGACTAACAGGGGATACCTAGAACATATAAGGAAGGCCAGGCACTGGAAGAAATCGTATTTCTTGCGAAAACCTAAATTTAAAAAATCCAGAAACCGGGGTACAGGTTGGGTACTTCGAATATTTTGGAATACACTGCATACAGATCTCGCAGTTGTCGCGCGGACCAAAGTAGACTAACAACAGTTAGCACATAGAATAAAAGGTAATCAATCTTTCCATGGTCCATCCGTAAATGCAAAGGGACGAAGCCTTAATATACTGTCAAATAAAAATTGTTCATTAGTATACATGCAATAGAAATTCACAATGTAGACAGTCTAAACCTAGAATTTTTTTGATTTTGCCCTACTCTTTAAAGAACACGACGTCAAACGGGCATTTTTGGTTATCCCTCGGTAATATTTGTCAATAAACTGTGATCTTGAGTCGAAGACGATTTTGATGTTGTTATGTACAGTTGATCATCGTTTAGTTACTAGCAGCTTCAGAAACACTTACTATTGGAAAGTATTCAGTAGTCTTTGTTGATAACATACAAAGAGTCAGTCATTTCTGAGGTCTGCTCGTGCAGCATAAGACGTAGTAGACCATTAGCTTTCGATGGCCCGTTACAATAGCCAGCTTGATATTTATGTCATAGTTTTTCCCACTATCGTTCATTTGAACTCGGGTTTGTGCACCTACCTCTGCATCTGGGTATAAGACTGATAACCAGTTTGAAACGAAATAGTAGAAAACGCAATGGCACACAGGTGGCGTACGTGACGCCTCTCTCATAACATTCTACTGTCAGAAGGACATCTGGACACAGAAATTAGCGTCAGATCCAAGGCGACAAAATACTCATCATGTTTGGATCCTGCAGTCGTGCCAGGAAAAAAACTGTTTTGATACTGAAAGGGGCAATATAACATTACAAGGAAGGGCATGAGCAATGATTGTCCTTTTTTATTAACTGGAATTTAACCATGGCCCCTATAGTCATCACTCACCTCGGCACGCATGTGCGGTAGCGCTCGACTCGGAAATAAGCCGATTCGAATCCCGGTGGTGGATGAAATTTTCATTGGCAGTGTTTGGCCAGCAGTAGGACACAGATGTGGTGCTGATTATCAGTCTTTGCGCCAATGTCCTGTTGATCCGTCCGTCAAATGGGGAAAATAAGTTTGACGCCCCGTTGTTGCTACTCACGAGGAGTACACTATGTGCTGGTATGGGACTCCATCCTCTCTCTTCTCCTCACCGTAACAACCTAAATCAACTGTATTGTACAAGCACTTGTCACATGATACGGAAACACACTTGACACTACATACCAGGTCGGACAAATGCAACGGAAAACCATCTCCACTAGGACCTCATGTAGAACGTTGATGTAAGACTGCCGCCTCTGCTTCCGTACGTTCACGGTAGTAACCAGTGTGCTACTACGTACTTCATAATTACAATTGTCAAAGATGGATGGGGCAAAAATCCGGCCGTGGTATATTCAAAGCAATAATCTCAGCATTTTCCTCGGGTCGTTTTGGAACATCACGATAAATCTAGATCTACGTGGTGGACAGTTGCTCTAGTGAGCGAATTTAATTCTTCACCTGATATACTAGGAGTCACGTATGTACTCATTTATTATTTGGGACAAAATACAAAACTGTTCCTGAAATAAACTGGAAATAGATTTAGCTTCCCCCCTTTACAGTCAAAGTTATTTAGCGGTTTCTCTTAGTAAGGCGAATCCCGTATTAGTCACTCTTTCCGTCCTGTTCACAAATTGAGTACTCCATTGCCCCAATTCAGGCTCGCCTCGCCGTTGCCTGCAAAGAACTGTGACTCTATAATGAGCCGAATCACAAATGGCCTCTCTTCTGCTTCCTCTTCTTGAAGTAGAGAGTGAAACAAAAAAGTAATACCTAGAATAAGCTCCCGACGTTTTTTTGCCTTAACGAGGAGCGGAATCAAGGAGCAGTTTGGACATACTTTTAATTTATTTCAGGAACAGTTTCGAGCACTGAGCGAAAAAAAATCAAAACTTTTTGTGTATTCAGAGTGAACGGGTATAATTGCAGATATTTTTATATGTGGTACTTTATTATGTACACCCATCAGTGAGTTGGTCGTTTTTTCTTTGTGTCTAACAATCGTCTCACTAATACCACGGGTAATTTACTGCTTGATGTTTTCCGTACAGTCGTAACTGCATTAGACTGTTTGCAGTCCACGTATCCACACTTTAACACCTGATCTGCTACCCAGGACAAAATAAGCATTTACGGCTTGTTCTTGCCACATATACTTCGAGGTATTAACCAACCTAAAAACATACAACTTGTAATAACTATAATTACTGGCCTGCAAATGACGGAAATACTGATGTGGTGTTGTTGAGTAAACCATCCGCACTCAGCAGTACAAATATTTGCACTTATACCCATTACGCCCTATATTACGTGTGGGTGGATGGGCGGCGAATGGGCGGTCGGTCGGCGTGCGATTTCTCATCTCAATTCAAGACAAAGGTGTATCTAGCAAAACCTAGTCCCAACAATAGGTCTAATAGAGATGCGATTTAGAAACAGAGACTCTGGCTATACTGTATCGGCATGCTGCGTGGTGAAGAACAGGTAGCAGGAGCCGCCCAAATAGTTCATTGCGGTGGGGAACAGGTAGACAAGCTCACCAACGTTTGAGTTGCGTTCGCGTCAAACCCTCCTTATTCTTCAGTTCAAGCATCAGATAGTATTCAGTTTAAACCTCCACAATGCGATATCTTGTGTATTTCTCTCTGTTACTCCGACCTTTATTTATACATTAAGATATAATACGAACGTCATATTGACGTAAACGACCACTTTGTTTTGTCTATGACACAAATAAAGCCAATATAAAATAATAGTTGATACAGTAACATCCTCTGTATCCAATGAGGTACAAAAAAACCTAATAGGTAGGGTACACTAGACTGCACATCATGCTAAGCACAGTAATTCCATTCTTTACGTTTGACGTCCAGCCTTATTTTCGCAGAGACAGTATTTACACATAGGAGCAACGTTCATTTCGGAGAAGATGCTCAAAGCGACTACCTTGCATTTTCAAGTACTTCCCCTCTTGCTGATTCATACTTTTCTGGACTCTGCGCAACACACCTGCATCCACCATTGCCGAGGTGGCATACTCGCGAACTTTTAGGTCGGTACATGCACTGGTGGCCTACTATAAGCTCGTTCCTTGAAGTGTCCCCACAAATAAAAATTATAGTGGATTAAGGTGCGGGGAACATGGAGGCCAGAGCACTGAATCTCCACAACCAATTCATTTCCCTGGAAACGCTTCATTTAAATAGTTACACACATTCATTCCAAAGTGTAGCAGTGCATCATTATACTGAAACCATAGCTGTCACCAAACACCGAGTGAACGTTTTCTAGCGTGTCAGTCAAAGTATTGCAAAAAAACGTACGACAGTCGGCTTGCACGGAAATAGGTAAGGGCCCGAAAGCACTTCTCTCACGATTCCACCCCACAAGTTTACGCCAAAGCGTGCCTGAAAGCCATGTTTGCGGGTGACATGTTGGAGGTGTTCTGACTGATAATGGCTGTTGTGGAGGTTGGAAATACCTTCACGAGTGACGCAAGATCCCTAAGTGATATCGCATGTTTATAAAATGTTCGTTATCTTCCCCTTAGTGCAAAAGCCATTCACAAAACTGTACTCGTTGAATGCAGTCTTCTGGATCCTGGTGCTGAGTTAACGTGTAGTGATATGGATACAGTTCTTCATCGTGCAACACTTCAACTGGAACTGCCTTGCAAGATCACGGATATTTCGCCGAGGTGACTGGTAAACGGTTTTACGAATCGCATCCCTGTGTGTGGAGTACGTTTTGTCCTTGGACGACCTGTGTCCAATACTTGTGGGCGAAGACTACTGATTACCCGAAGGCGTTGCTCCAGGTGACGAAATACAATCTTATAGAGATCGTGCCTTTTATGATACCTTGCACCATACACAGGAGCAGCAATAGCAGCAGTTTCGTTATCGGTTGCACCCAGCACGAAAAGCATATTGACATATTAATCGTTTGCGTACTTCATCGGAAAGACGTCCTACATGAAACTGACAGAACTACTTATTGTTGTGCTCTGCGTGTTTAGTAGATACGTGCATGCAGTTCAACGGATTCCACTGTCATGTCACAAGCTATTGTCATGCAACAAAATTATGTCCTCCTTATAAACGACGAGAACTAGGGAACGGACGTCTTAAAAAAATTAAAAAAAAGGAACCTAATGAGGATTCAAACTATAACATGTGGGTTTGATGTCCCAGCAGTGTATTCAGTGAGCTATGGCGGCTGGGAAGGTAGTGGGGGATGATACGTTCCTCTGTGCATTCCGATGCGCTGCACGATGTGAATTGTCAGCTCCTCGTTATCACACATGTGTTTTCAAAAATGCACCCGATCTGATTTTACTACATAGAATCTGGAGGAGGAGTCGCATACCAACCTACAAATGCGGTATATTTTCGTCGACCTGTATACGTAAAGTGTGAATCACCTAAAATTTGCAACGTAAATATTGCAGAAATGGGAAGTACTACTGATGTGCGGTTTTCACAGAATGGGTTGGTAGCCAGGGGCTCGTATCCATCAACAGATTGTAATAATACTTACAAAGTGTATTTTTTGTGCAAACATACACTACTGGAAATGGAAAAAAGAACACATTGACACCGGTGTGTCAGACCCACCATACTTGCTCCGGACACTGCGAGAGGGCTGTACAAGCAATGATCACACGCACGGCACAGCGGACACACCAGGAACCGCGGTGTTGGCCGTCGAATGGCGCTAGCTGCGCAGCATTTGTGCACCGCCGCCGTCAGTGTCAGCCAGTTTGCCGTGGCATACGGAGCTCCATCGCAGTCTTTAACACTGGTAGCATGCCGCGACAGCGTGGACGTGAACCGTATGTGCAGTTGACGGACTTTGAGCGAGGGCGTATAGTGGGCATGCGGGAGGCCGGGTGGACGTACCGCCGAATTGCTCAACACGTGGGGCGTGAGGTCTCCACAGTACATCGATGTTGTCGCCAGTGGTCGGCGGAAGGTGCACGTGCCCGTCGACCTGGGACCGGACCGCAGCGACGCACGGATGCACGCCAAGACCGTAGGCTCCTACGCAGTGCCGTAGGGGACCGCACCGCCACTTCCCAGCAAATTAGGGACACTGTTGCTCCTGGGGTATCGGCGAGGACCATTTGCAACCGTCTCCATGAAGCTGGGCTACGGTCCCGCACACCGTTAGGCCGTCTTCCGCTCACGCCCCAACATCGTGCAGCCCGCCTCCAGTGGTGTCGCGACAGGCGTGAATGGAGGGACGAATGGAGACGTGTCGTCTTCAGCGATGAGAGTCGCTTCTGCCTTGGTGCCAATGATGGTCGTATGCGTGTTTGGCGCCGTGCAGGTGAGCGCCACAATCAGGACTGCATACGACCGAGGCACACAGGGCCATCACCCGGCTTCATGGTGTGGGGAGCGATCTCCTACACTGGCCGTACACCACTGGTGATCGTCGAGGGGACACTGAATAGTGCACTGTACATCCAAACCGTCATCGAACCCATCGTTCTACCATTCCTAGACCGGCAAGGGAACTTGCTGTTCCAACAGGACAATGCACGTCCGCATGTATCCCGTGCCACCCAACGTGCTCTAGAAGGTGTAAGTCAACTACCCTGGCCAGCAAGATCTCCGGATCTGTCCCCCATTGAGCATGTTTGGGACTGGATGATGCGTCGTCTCACGCGGTCTGCACGTCCAGCACGAACGCTGGTCCAACTGAGGCGCCAGGTGGAAATGGCATGGCAAGCCGTTCCACAGGACTACATCCAGCATCTCTACGATCGTTTGCATGGGAGAATAGCAGCCTGCATTGCTGCGAAAGGTGGATATACACTGTACTAGTGCCGACATTGTGCATGCTGTGTTGCCTGTGTCTATGTGCCTGTGGTTCTGTCAGTGTGATCATGTGATGTATCTGACCCCAGGAATGTGTCAATAAAGTTTCCCCTTCCTGGGACAATGAATTCACGGTGTTCTTATTTCAATTTCCAGGAGTGTACATTTTTTAAATGGAGTAATGCCTACCGACATTAACAAACTAAAAGTAGGTTAAATTACAATGGCAGTGATGTTTGTTGCAGGATTCTAGTGCGAGTCGTTTATGGGTTATCGTATTTTATAAAGTTCCGACACCGACAGTTGGACAATACTTGTGGCAGCACACACTAAAGAACAGCCGAGTGCATACACTACTTTTGTGTATTCTGACCATTAACGAGACACGTGCCATACACACGTTGTGTTCACCATGACCTCCGGCAGCGGCAATACACCGCTTCCAGTCTGGTATGGAACGACTGCTGCACACGTGCTAGCATTTTAGCGGAGGTGTCCAAGTAGGCTGCAATAGTACGTCATCGGGTGTAGTTGATAAGTCCTTGCAGATAGCGTCTTTCAACTTTCCCCACAAAAAAAAGTGTACAGGAGTCAAATCTGAGGAAGGGAGCAGCCAAGTACGGGTCCTCAGCGTCCATTCCAACGACTTTGAAACTGTTCGTGAAGACATGCTGTAGTACTTCGTGCTGGACTGGACAGCCATCACGTTGCTGCCGCAGTTTCCTCCTAGCCTGACAGGAACGTCTTCTACTAGTAGCATCGGTGCCGCCTTCAATGTTCCGTCTACGAAAAGCGTGCCTATGAGCTGAGGGTTCACTATACCGCACCAAACATTCACGCTGGATGGACAGGGATTGTCAACAGAGCAATAGTGCATGTTTCGGGGGTTTACCTGGCCGTGATTGGTAAACGTGGCTTCATCACTAAATTAGGTACAGGAGTAAGGAGTATCCTGTCTTAATGTCCATGTGCAGAAGTTAACACTATTCTCATGATCGTCTCCGTGAAACTCTTGATGGAGAGACATGTGATAGGGATGGAACGTATGTCGATGGAGAATGCTCAGGAGCCGGCCGCGGTAGTCTATCGGTTCTAGGCGCTCAGTCCGGAGCCGCGCGGCTGCTACGGTCGCAGGTTCGAATCCTGCCTCGGGCATGGATGTGTGTGATGTCCTTAGGTTAGTTAGGTTTAAGTAGTTCTAAGTTCTAGGGGACTGATGACCATAGATGTTAAGTCCCATAGTGCTCAGAGCCATTTGAACCAATGCTCAGGACACTTACCTGTCTCATGCCATTTCCTTGTGCGATTGCGCAGGACCTAACGTGCGGATCAACTGAAACATGAACATTAATTACCCCCTCTTGTCATCTGTTGTTTCCTTCTACTACGTTCTCTAGGTGTTACACTACCAATTTCACGTAACTAGTTGAAGAGATCGATAAATAATTGCCAAGATGGTTCACGTCTATTGCGATATCGTGTCGCATACACCGTACTAGAACGAACTGCATTGTTCCTACACTCTTCATACACCATGAGCATGTCGGCTTTTTCTGCATTGGTAAATCCCGTCAACCACTCACGACCTACTGCCTGGACTAACTCACTGGTAAGTCGCAATACAATCAAGGAACACACAGGCACACTATAAGCAAATATAACAACAACGTACCTAGCAACTACGCAAGTTAAATGACACAGACAATGTAGGGGTCAAAACTTTTCAAAATACGATATCTTGCAACAAACAACACTGACATTCTGATTATCCTACTTTTAGCTTGTTGACGATAGGCATTGTTCCGCTTAAAAAAGTGTGTGTTTGCACAAAAAATACACTTTCTAAGTATTATTACTAACTGTTCATTGGCTAACAAGACAAGCCCCTGACTACCAATCCATTCTGTGAAAACCGCATATCAATAGCACTTTCCATTTTCGCAATATTCGACAAGAACTGTTCTACAGTCGGAACTGACCGCTGTACCTTTACATATGAGATGAAACATATTGAAGATATGTACGATTAGGGATCTTTCTATTAATCATCAGTCGAGTGCCTGTTCTGAAAGTCCCTTTCTTCGGTCTCCTACAAGTCTCCATTGAGTCAAAGGAAAATCTTTGATATAGGTACATTTATACGATTTCTTTGTCTTTTCCTATTCCACGCTTTCGTTTCTTGGATTGTATTTGTGGTTTTTCAGACCCCCGTGCATGGGCCAGTCTACATTTGTGTTCCTTTGTCTTTCGCTGATGTTTCTATGCAAAACCTGCTACACTTCCTTTGTACCTGTTAATTGCATTCCCTCGTCTCATTGATTAAATACCGTCTTCCTTCAATTATTCTTACCCTTTCCTTATCTCTGTCTTTCGTTAGTTGTAAACTCATTTCAATAATCTCAAGTATTTCGTTCTTTTTTACTTCTTTTCCCTAACTATCAAATTTCCTTCAGTACTTTGTTCGAAAGCTTTCTTAATTTATCTTTTCCTTTTGTCTGTGCCCCCATTTTCCATTGTGGTATACCTCTTCCTTCATTTCTCTGAATTTCTGGTTATTTTCAGTCATAGTTATAAACTTGTTATCAGAATAATCTTAGTATCCTTTTTTGCAAAAAAAAAAAACTGATTTCTAAATGTCTGTGTAAATATAAAGTTTAAATGGTGTATTTCTTTTTTCTAGTCATTTTCTAAATACCGTTTCTCTCTTATGATTTATAAATAACAGGCCAAATCCATTGAAGACCTCCGGATTCTTGTCTCCTCTTCCATTTCTATATACCAGCCCATATTTTTTTGATAAATGCCAGCCATCGCCTTCTGTCATAGTCTATACCACACCTCTTTCAGAATTCCTTACTTTCCTTACGTTTTCCCTCTGTAAAGAGTTCTAGATCTCACTCTTCTTCTATTTGCATCCCCCAATCCTTATTTTTTACTTTACAGTCTGCAGCCCCCCTCTCGTCCAATATTCTTACATAGTACCCCTCTTTAAAGAGCTCCAGTTTCCTGTCCCCTCTTCCGTTTCTATTCCCCAACCCATATTCTTCGATGAAAGCCACTCTTTCCTGTTTATCACATTCTATTCCACATCACTTTTCGGCTTCCTCACTTTTCATTTCTCCTAAGCGCTTCATACTTCTTACTTTCTGTTCTGATGTTTGGGTGAAGCTTGTGTCACTTGTAACTTACTGGGAAGTGACGCCAAAATGACGTGTCTTCCGTAACACACGATACGAACACGAAACTCGGTAGCAATCGAAAAATTAAGAACTTTGAAGGCACCATACAGAAATTCGTCGATTTTACCTACGTCCTATGAATATACGCTCACACACACCTCAATCTTGGTATGATTTTTTATAACTAAATGTCAGTTAATGATCTATCGGTGGTAAAAGTCTTCAGGTGATCCTAAGTGTAAAATGAAATGCAAAGAGTTCATCGTAGTGTAGTAGATGGAGGATTGTGATTGCGGAGTCGAAAGGAGTAGGTTTACGTCCTGGTATATTCAAATATTTTTTCATACATCTTTCCATTTGTAAAAGATTCTGAAATTTTCTTATGCTGTTCTGTAGTAAACGAAGTTACATATTTATAAGAGCGCTGTTTCTCATGATTGAGTTTGTTCAGTTTTGTGAATTTGGATGAAAAAATTGGAAGAATGGTGATCTAAACCACATCCACATTAATCGCGAAAATTGCGGATATAACGTGGTAATGAATTTTATAAATGACGTGCTGATATAATTAATTTCAAATAGTCAATGAAAATATAAGTAAAGTACTAGAGTTGCGTGATAACTTTCGTTTTTTAATAAGAATGACGTGTATACTTTGCAACCAATTGCCTTGTTTCTTTTTCCGCCGAAGCAATTACACACGTTTTTGGATTCTACACTCACTGTTCCTGGAGTGCGTGTATTAGCATTGAATTTCATTACTAAGGTGTGGAGCACACGTAATTCTCTGTAAATACTGCATAGTTATAAATAAAATGTACGTACTCACGGAGGCCAGATCTGAGCCGTAATTATCCTATGGCAGCGAAATTTGGTTGATATGCATATGCATTAATGCGGAACCATTTTACACAGGAAAAAATTAGTTCCAGTGTTGCAAATTGGCGCTGTGCACTGTTTCTACGATTGTAATACATCCACGCTGTCATATGACAAGCCGTGAGTGAACAGTATGACTACTGAGAAGAGAGACCGTGCGCTGTTAGTGAAACTGTTTTATGCGAACGGCAGCAATTACAGTGTCGCCGGATGGAAGTCTGAGGAGAGACTCGATGTCACTACGTGGTTTAAAGGAGATGATAATGAAATTCGAAAACGCCGGTGAGCTTAGTTTAACAATTCAGAGGCTTCCTTTACCAGGATACAGGTTGGCTGGCAGCTTTTCTAGGAGCTCTTTGCGGTGTGGGGGTGTAGCCATGTATGTGAAAAACGGCATCCCATTTGAGTCAATTGATGTTTCAAAGTACTGCACTGATAAGGTGTTCGAATGTTGTGCAGGTGTGATTAAATTTAGTGGAGCTAAACTTCTAACTGTTGTTATTTCTAGATCCCCAGGCTCCGATTTCACAACATTTTTGCTAAAGCTAGAGGAGGTTCTTGGTTCACTTTATAGGAAATACAAAAAGTTAGTTATATATGGTAACTTCAATATTAATTGTATAAGTGATTGTGCAAGGAAAAGGATGCTGGTAGACATCCTTAATTCATATAATCTTATGCAAACCGTATTCTTTCTAGCGAGAGTGTAAGGGAACAGTAGAACAACCATAGACAACATTTTTGTTCATTCCTCATTACTAGAAGGCCATTCTGTTAACTCTAAAAGATTTTTGCGCTGCAACACATGTTAAACATAGTTACCAACGTTTTAGGAAAGCGGATCCAGTTGCTGTAGAGACCTATGTAAACCTTATCAAGGAACAAGACTGGCAAGATGTTTGTAGTGCTGATACAGTAGACGATAAATATAATGTTTTCCTCAAGACTTTTCTCATGCTCTTTGAAAGTTGCTTTCCGTTAGAACGTTCAAAACAGGGTACTAGCACAAATGGGCAGCCTGGGTGGCTGACTAGAGGGATAAGAATATCTTGTAGAACAAAGTGGCAATTACATCAAAACGTTAGAAACAGTCAGAATCTAAATGCAGCAGCCCATTACAAACAGTATTGTAAGGTGCTTAAAAATGTTATTAGGAAGGCAAAAAGTATGTGGTATGCAGATAGAATAGCTAAGTCTCAGGATAAAATTAAAACCATATGGTCAGTCGTAAAGGAAGTGGCTGGTCTGCAGAGACAGGTCGAGGATATAGAATCAGTGCGTAGTGGGAATGTCCGTGTCACTGATAAGTCGCATACATGTACAGTATTTAATAATCACTTTCTCAATATAGCAGGTGAACTAAATAGAAACTTAGTCCCAACAGGGTGGTGAAAAAAGTGTTCCGAGACTGTTACCTGAAATGCTCCACCATGATACTGACAAGAGGGAGATTGAGTTAATAATTAAATCACAGAAGACCAAGAACTCTCATGGATATGACGGGGTATCTAGCAGAATACTGAAGTATTGTTCTATGTAGGTTAGCCCAATACTTAGCCATATCTGTAACTTTTCCTTTAGGAGTGGTCGGTTTCCTGACCGATTAAAGTACTCGGTAGTGAAGCCACTTTATAAAAAGGAGACAGGGATAATGTTGACAATTTTAGACCTATTTCTATGCCATCGGTGTTGGCTAAAGTTATCGAGAAGGTTGTATATACAATGTTACTGGAGCATTTAAATATTTCTGTTTGCTGATGACACTAGCTTGGTAGTGAAGGATCTTGTGTGTAATATTGAAACAGTATCAAATAATGTAGTTCATGAAATAAGTTCGTGGCTTGTGGAAAATAATTTGATGCTAAATCACAGTAAGACTCAGTTTTTATAGTTTCTAACTCACAATTCAACAAGAACCGTTATTCTGATCAGACAGAATGAGCATATTATAAGCGAGACGGAACAGTTCAAGTTCCTAGGCGTTCGGATAGATAGTAAGCTGTTGTGGAAAGCCCATGTTCAGGATCTTGTTTAGAAACTAAATGCTGCTTTATTTACCATTAGAACAGTATCTGAAATAAGTGACAGTTCAACACGAAAGGTAGTCTACTTCGCATATTTTCATACGCTTATGTCGTATGGTATTATTTTTTGGGGTAATTCTTCTGATTCAAAAAGGGTATTTTTGGCTCAAAAATGGGCTGTTCGAGCTATATGTGGTGTAAGTTCGAGAACCTCTTGTCGACCCCTATTCAATAGACTGAGAATTCTGACATTGCCCTCACAGTATATATTTTCTTTAATGTCGTTTGTTGTTACAATATTAGCTTATTCCCAAGAGTTAGCAGCTTTCACTCAGTTAATACTAGCCAGAAATCAAATCTGCATGTGGAATGCACTTCCTTGACTCTTGTGCAGAAAGGAGTGCAGTATTCTGCTGCATCCATTTTCAATAAGCTACCACAAGAACTCAAAAATCTTAGCAGTAGCCCAAACACTTTTAAGTCTAAACTGAAGAATTTCCTCATGGCTCACTCCTTCTGTTCTGTAGAAGAGCTCCAGGAAGAGCTGAAAAATTAAGCAAATTCCCGTGTTTCATTGTTGATTTTCTTTATTTAAACTTACGACTTGTCGCCTGAATATGTTTCTTACATTTCATTTTATCTGTTTTTACAATCGTGCTATAATTTGATGTATTGACTTGTTCCATGACCATGGAGACTTCTCCTTAATTTGGTCCCACGGAACAATAAATAAATAAATAAAAACCTGGAAGAGGAAGGCGTCCTATCCCGGTGGAAGTTATTGAGGAGGTTGCTGTTGCTGTAACTGACAGTGCAGCACGTGCCCGGCTAGTTCTAGTGCTCGTGCAGTGTCACGAGAATTGTCCGACCCACGGTCAACAGCACGGAAAGTTTGCTGTCTACTTTGCGCTGGTACCCGTACGAGATCCAGACGGTGCAGCAGCTGAAACATCATGATCTGCAGCAACGCTCTGAATTTGTTCTTTGGTTTCTGGCACGGATTGAAGTTGATGACATGTGTCCAGGTAATATTCTATAGCCAGCCGCGGTGGCCGAGCGGTTCTAGGCACGTCAATCTGGAACCGCGCGACTGCTACTGTCGCAGGTTCGAATGCTGCCTCGGGCATGGATGTGTGTGATGTCCTTAGATTAGTTAGGTTTAAGTAGTTCTAAGCGACTGATGACCTCAGATGTTAAGTCCCATAGTGCTCAGAGCCATTTGAACCAATATTCTATGAAATGACGAGGTACATTTTACAGTACACGGAGTGGTAAATACACAGAACTACCGCGTTTGAGGTATTGTTAAACCGCGTGTCGTGCACGAAAGACTCATTTCACTCGCCGTATGTGCCTTTGTGGTGTGGATTCACAAGCACCATTGTTTTTGGTCCTTTCTTCTTTGAAGAGAATACACCTAGAGGGCATGTCATGTGCACCGTGGCGTCCGCACATCGTCAAGACCTCCTGGTACAGCAAGTGATTCCTGTTTTGAAAGAACAGAACTGTGTGTGGAAACCACCGTTTTCATAGAAGATGAGGCAACAAACACCACATGTCGCTCGCTCAGTGAAATTAATGCAACCTTCCGCTAACGTGTTATCTCCAGAGGATTTCCAAATATATGGCCTGCAGGATCACCTGATTTGGATCCATGTGACTTTTGGCTCTGGGGATATGTAAAAGAATGCGTTTACCGGGGTTGTGTTCGGTCTGTACTTGATCTGAAGGCCAATAGACAGGAATACGTTGCTCAGATCCCACCGAAACTTCTGGAAGCCGTTGTCGATCACGTCGTTCTATGGATGCAGTACCTCGTCGACGTCTCTAGTGCTCGAAGTGAACAAACTGCGTAAGTGGCGGTTGATAAGAAAATCAGCATTACGCCTTTCTCACTCGTTTGACGTTTTCTGCTCATGTCCTGTTCCTAATCCACTTTATATGAGAACATTTCTATACGTTTTTCTTGCATTCACAATGCCAGATTTTCACCTGGTGGCCAAAATTGAAACTAATTTTTTTCCAGCGTAAATCGGTTCCATATTAGCACATTGTAGTATCTACCAAGTTTTGCTACCATACGATAATTACAGCCCACGCTGGACCTCTATGGGTAGCAGCACTTTAATAATAACGACATGGTGTAACTGGAAGAGATTTGTAGAATAGATTTTGTATCACAACTGAATCAACAGAAGCAGTGTAATTAATTCAAACACGACAACAGAAGACTTTATGATTTATCCCGTATTAACAGTCTGCCGTCCGGCGACACCACAGTGGTGTCGTGCGCGCAATTGCGGTCAACGGCCGGCGACACCACTGTGGTGTCGTCTGCATAGTATCGCGCAGTGGCCGGCAACAGCACGTTAGTATCTTTTGCATTCTGTTGGTGTTTTGTTTAGGTAACAATAAGTTACAGCCGGCCGGTGTGGCCGTGCGGTTAAAGGCGCTTCAGTCTGGCACCGCGTGACCGCTACGGTCGCAGATTCGAATCCTGCTTCGGGCATGGATATGTGTGATGTCCTTACGTTAGTTAGGTTTAAGTAGTTCTAAGTTCTAGGGGACTGATGACCACAGAAGTTAAGCCCCATAGTGCTCAGAGCCATTTGAACCATTTGAATAAGTTACACACGTCTATAAGTGTTTTGTTTTAATAAGTACTTGTGCCCTTTCATCAAGGAGGACGTAAGAGACAACAGGATTATTTACGATGAATGCGTGGATGTCTTGCCTGACGTTCCGGATGACTTGGCCGATTGGGAAGAAGACATTGGATATTAAAAAAATGAAAGTGAAACAAAATCGTAAGAAGATAGTGAAATACGTCCAAGAAGAATTCGGTGAACGCTATGATTGCCAACTGATTCGGCTGAATCAGACGAAGAAGACAGTTCACAGTGGTCAGACTTTGATTTACCGAGGACCAATAATAAATTTGAAAGATCCCCGAGTCCAAACATATTTCCCAAAGATACACAGAGCGTCGAGGATGTCGTACAATTATATATTGGGAACGATCTATTTGAATATATTAGCAACGAAACCAAAAAGTACTGCAGTCAAAATTGCAATGGAAGGAAACTGGATAAAAAAACTGCCAAATTTGTCGAGGTTACGGGACCCGAACTTAGAAAATGGTTTGAGCTTGCTATCCTTATGGGAATTGTAAGAAAAGCTGGGATCAATGATCATTGGTCAACGAATCCGTTGATAGACACACCGATATTTTGCAAAACGATCTCCCGCAACCGATTCAGACAAATATTATCAAAAAATGGTTCAAATGACTCTGAGCACTATGGGACTTAAAATCTGTGGTCATCAGTTCCCTAGAACTTAGGACTACTTAAACCTAACTAACCTAAGGACATCACACACATCCATACCCGAGGCAGGATTCGAAACTGCGACCGTAGCGGTCACCCGGTTCCAGACTGAAGCGCCTAGAACCGCACGGCCATACCGGCCGGCAAATATTATCATTTTAACATTTTTCCGACAGCAACAATAAACTGAATAGTGCTGACCGGCTTGTCAAATTGCAATTCGTAATTGATTATTTTTCCAAAAAGTTTAAAGAAGCGTTTAATCTAAGTCAAAACATCTCAATTGATGTAGGAATGATACCGTGGCGTGGACGGTTAAATTTTAATACGTCGAAAATTGCGAAATACGGCATACTCATTCGGATGCTGTGTGATTCGAGTACAGGATACATTTCCTCATTCAAGATATGTTCCGGCGCTGGACAGTCTTTAGAAAAAACGGTGAAGGAACTATTGACACCTTCTGATGGAAAGTGGCATCACCTCTGCATGGATAATTATTATAGCAGTGTAGAACTTGCAAAGAAGTTACTTGAAAAGAAAATTGGAGTTTATGGAACGATACAGCAAAATAGAGGATTTACGGAAAATTAAAGCGCGCAATGTGTTTGAAACTTGTCATCAACGGAAAGGTGACAAGCGCCCGGCGCCAAGCGAATAAATTTCTACGAGACGTGCGGACGGCAAAGTGTTAACTACAAATTTTTCTTTCTGCACTGTTGTCAAAATGAAAGGCTTTACCGCTGATCTGTAATTAACTGGCATTGAATTGTAAGCTCAAAGTGACATTATCTTCTCTCTTACAAAAACGTTTCATACCTGCTTGCGTTGTATCAACACGACCACAGTGCCTCGTTATTGCCGAATCGGCTTCCAGTGAAACCCTTCCTCCCCCTAAGCACTCCTCAACCAACCTTACTTCCCCTCTTCACATACCGGGTGATCAAAAAGTCAGTATAAATTTGAAAATTGAATAAATCACGGAATAATGTAGATAGAGAGGTACAAACTGACACACATGCTTGGAATGACATGGGGTTTTATTAGAATCAAAAGAATACAAAAGTTCAAAAAATTTCCGGCAGATGGTGCTTCATCTGATCAGAATAGCAATAGCTATCATAACAAAGCAAGACAAAGCAAAGATGAGGTTCATTACAGGAAATGCTCAGTGTGTCCGCCATCATTCGTCAACAATAGCTGTAGTCAAGGAATAATGTTGTAAACAGCACTGTAAAGCATGTGCGGAGTTATGGTGAGGCATTGGCGTCGGATTTTGTCTTTCAGCATCCCTAGAGATGTCGGTCGATCACGATACACTTGAGACTTCAGGTAACCCCAAAGCCAATAATCGCACGGACTGAGGTCAGCATGACGAAAGTGGCGGCTCGGCACACGATCATCACCAAACGACGCGCGCAAGACATCTTTCACGCGTCTAGCAATATGGGGTGGTGCGCCATCCTGCATAAACATCGTACGTTCCAGCAGGTGTTTATCAGCCAGGCTGGGAATGATGCGATTCTGTAACAAAAAAAAATGGTTCAAATGGCTCTAAGCACTATGGGAGTTAACATCTGAGGTCATCAGTCCCCTAGAACTAAGAACTACTTAAACCTAAGTAACCTAAGGACATCACACACATCCATGCCCGAGGCAGGATTCGAACCGGCGACCGTAGCGGTCGTGCGGTTCCGGACTGTAGCGCCTAGAACCGCTTGGCCACTCCGGCCGGCATTCTGTAACATATCGGCGTACCTCTCACCCGTCACGGTAGCAGTTAAAAAACCAGAATCACGCATTTCCTCGAAGAAAAAAGGCCCGATAATGGTAGATGTGGTAAATCCAACCCATACCGTGACTTTCTTGTCGCGTAATGGAGTTTCCACGACAGTTCTAGGACTTTCGGTAGCCAAAATTCTGCATTTGTGGACGTTGACAGACCCTCAGAGCGTGAAATGAGCTTCGTCGGTCCACAACACGTTACTCGACCAATCGTCATCTTCCGCCATCTTTTGAAACGCCCACACCGCAAATGCCCTCGGCTTCACTAAATCGCCAGGTAACAGTTCATGATGCCGATGGATTTTGTACGGATAGCATCGGAGGGTACGCCTAAGTGCCTACCAAACAGTAGTGTATGGAATGCCGGTGCGACGTGCGACTGCACGAGCGCTGACTTCACCGTGCATAGACCAACCCGCTACAGTCTCCATTTCTTCCTGAACTGTCTCAGCAGCATTACGCCTTGTGCTCGGTCGGCCACTACGGGGTCTATCGTCTAAACAACCCGTGGGTTCGAACTTCGAAATCATTCTCGTCACAGCTGCATTTGTCAACGGACCTTTACCCGATCGAATCCCCTTCCTATGGCGATAGGATCGTAACGCTGAACTAGCACATTCCCCATTCTGATAACACAGCTTCACTAAAAGCGCCTTTTCAGGTAACGTCAACATGCTGCGACTGCTGGCGCATCTGATTCTCTCTCTCATTACAGCTCCTTTTATACACGATTATCATGCGCAGTCACTGACGTTTTGCTGTCCAGCGCCATCTGTCGGACATTTTGTGAAGTTTTTTTTTTTTTTGTTCTAATAAAACCCCATGTCATTCCAAGCATGCGTGTCAATTTTTACCTCTCTATCTACATTATTCCGTGGTTTATTAAGTTTTCAAATTTATACTGACTTTTTGATCACCCGGTACATAACATCCACAAAAAACAATGCGATACTCGATAGCAGTCGACGAATGTGCGGGACAAGTGCACGTCATTTAGACGCAACTCCCATGTTCCTTAAACCCGGTAAACCGCCATCCGCTGTCTCCTCCTACCGTCCCATCAGCCTTACATCGGTCTTCAGCGAGGTCCTGGAATCCATCCTCAACCGACGCATCCACCAGCATCTCCGCCAGCACCGCCTCCTTCCCGCTACCCAGTGTGGCTTTCGGCCGTCCTTCTCTTCCAATGACCTTCTGCTTCACCTCACTCATGTCCTCTCCGAACAGCTTAATTCCCGTCTTTCCGCTATCTTCCTCTCCCTTGACCTTGAACGAGCCTATGACCGCGTGTGGCCTTCCGGTCTCCTCTTCAAGCTCCAAACCTTCGCCCTTCCTATAAACTACGACCGTCTGATCGGCTCCTTTCTTTCCCACCGTCCTTCCTACGTCACCGTCCATGACATGGATTCCTACACCTTTTTCCCCTCCGCCGGTGTGCCCCAGGGTTCCGTCCTCTCCCCTCTCCTGTACCTCTTGTATACGGCGGACATGCCGCCGCCTTCACCCCCCATTCACCTTCTCCAGTACGCCGAAGACACTGCCTTCCTTGCCCTTGCCCCCACCCTGCAGCGCTCCCAACACCTTCTCCAATTCCACCTTGACCGGTTCACCGCTTGGTGCAACCAGTGGTTGCTTAAGGTCAATCCTGCCAAATCCCAGGCGATCATAGTAGGCAAAACCACTCCTCCCTTCCGCCTCCTCGACTTCTACATCACCATCTATGGCCGTCCTATCGCCCTCACCCCCACCCTTAAGTACCTTGGTGTCACCCTTGACCCCCCACCTTTGCATGATCCAAGCCAAGGCACGCTCCCGCCTCTGTCTCCTCAAACTCCTCTCCGGCCAAACTTGGGGTCTGGACCCCTCTACCATCCGCCATACCTATAAATCCCTCATTCGCCCTATCCTTTGCTACGCCCATGCTGCCTGGATCTCCGCTCCCCCTACCTTTTACAAATCCCTTCAGATCCTGGAACGCCATGCTCTTCGCCTCGCCTATTGCATCCGTCTCCCCTCCCCCATGCTGATCCTGTACGACCTAATTCCCTTCCCCCACCTCCTCCTTTCCCTCGAACGGATACGGATCCTCTACACCTCCCGCAAACTCGATCCTCCTCACCCGCTGGTCTTTCCCATCCTCTCCCGCCCCCGTCCGCTGCCGCGCCTGTACCTCCATGCCCCACCTGCTCTCCATCTCTCCACCCTCCACGCCCTCTCCCAAGGTGGCTTCCGCCAGCTCCCCCACCGTGATGATGCCCTCCTCCCCTCCATCTATCCCTCCTACCAACTTTGATCCTCCCTCCCTCTTCCTGTGTTTGTTTCCTTTGGGCACCGTCTCTCCCTTCTCTCCCCCTTCCCTCCCTCCTCCCTTTCTCCCGACTCCTCCCCTGGGCTTCCCCTACCCCCGTCCCTTTACTCCTCCTCCCATCTCCCCTGTCATTGGTTATTGCCATCTCTGCTCTCCCCTCTCCCTCCCCCTCACCCCTCTTCCCCTCTTGGCAGGTACCCGGACTCGCACACGTTACGTGGACATTCGCGCGCCGGAGATCATCGCCATCAGTTTCTCGTGTGTGTGCCGTCGTGTTTGTGTTAGTGTTCACCGTCACACTCCTACGTTCACCTGTGCCGTCGAATCATCAGTGTTTGTGCGCCGTGCCAACGTGTTTCAGTGTAATTTTCATCGAGTGTGAACGGCTCTGTGTTTTGTATTTTTGTATGTTTACTGTTTTTTTTTACCCGTCACTCTAACTATTATGTATCTTCTTACTATTTTTTATTATTGGAAAATCGAAGGCTGAAGAGCAGCGTACGATGCTGCTTCCAGCCTACCTATGTATCTGTATAGGTATGAAAATTTACAATAAAAAAAAACGCAACTCCCCAGTAGGCTTCGTGCAATTTGCTACTCCTCTGATGTCCTCACATCGCTGGTGCGCATTACTATCTTTGGCGTCAGATGGTTGTTGGTGTGCCGAGTGTGTCGCGTGCGCACCGGGTTGCGGTACAGGTGGGGCAACGCCAGGCGGCGGCCCACAGTGGCAGCACGGCACCGCGTCCCCACGGGAGGGGCGGTTGCCCCGCCGCGCAACGCCAGGCCAGGAGATGATTGCCTGGCGCGGCCGACAGCAGGCAGCCGTAACGAGCACGCCCGCCTAAACAGTCACGGCGCTCGCGCTCGCACTGGAGGCCGCAGCGCACGCGGCGCGTCAATATCGCGCTGACGTCACGCGCGTGGCTCCGTGGCCCGCCTCGGGCGCGCGCTATCTGTTGCCTCGCCGTATCGGAATGCAACAGCCAGCTTCCCTCCTACCCCGTTTTTCACCGTGCACCGACACCGTCTGTTCTGAGTTAGCAAAACTAAGTGTAACGCTCAAAACATTTTCGCTCCCTGTGCTTATCTCCTAACGTATCGGGGGTTATATGCGAACAGAGGATGAATGAATTATGAGGCTAAAATTCGTGAAATAAGAACAAAAGTAATCAGAATTAGCTTAGTCTGTTCGAAAATTGGGATATGACCTTGATCTTGATAAATGAATGTAAAGCACATGTTGTTGTTGTTGTTGTGGCCTTCAGTCCTGAGACTGGTTTGATGCAGCTCTCCATGCTACTCTATCCAGTGCAAGCTTCTTCATCTCCCAGTACCTACCGCAACCTACATCCTTCTGAATCTGCTTAGTGTATTCATCTCTTGGTCTCCCTCTACGATTTTTACCCTCCACGCTGCCCTCCAGTACTAAACTGATGATCCCTTGATGCCTCAGAACATGTCCTACCAACCGATCCCTTCTTCTAGTCAAGTTGTGTCTCAAACTCCTCTTCTCCCCAATTCTATTCAATACCTCCTCATTAGTTACGTGATCTACCCATCTAATCTTCAGCGTTCTTCTGTAGCACCACATTTCGAAAGCTTCTATTCTCTTCTTGTCAAAATTATTTATCATCCATGTTTCACTTCCATACTTGGCTACACTCCATACAAACACTTTCAGGAACGACTTCCTGACACTTAAATCTACACTCGATGTTAACAAATTTCTCTTCTTCAGAAACGCTTTCCTTCCCATTGCTAGTCTACATTTTATATCCTCTTTACTTCGACCTCGTAGCAAAACTCGTTTACTACTTTAAGTGTTTCATTTCCTAATCTAATTCCCCCAGCATCCCCCGACTTAATTCGACTACAGTCCATTATCCTAGTTTTGCTTTTGTTGATGTTCATCTTATATCCGTCTTTCAAGACACTGCCCATTCCGTTCAACTGCTCTTCCTAGTGCTTTGCTGTCTCTTACAGAATTACAATATAATCGGCGAACCTCAAAGTTTTTATTTCTTCTCCATGGATTTTAATACCTACTCCGAATTTTTCTTTTGTTTCCTTTACTTCTTGCTCAATAACATCTGGGATAGGCTATAACACTGTCTCACTCCCTTCCCAACCACTGCTTCCCTTTCATGCCCCTCGACTCTTATAACTGCCATCTGGTTTCTGTACAAATTGTAAATAGCCTTTTGTTCCCTGTATTTTACCCCTGCCACCTTCAGAATTTGAAAGAGAGTATTCCAGTCAACATTGTCAAAAGCTTTCTCTAACTCTACAAATGCCAGAAACGTAGGTTTGCCTTTCCTTAATCTATTTTCTAAAATAAGTCGTAGAGTCACTATTGCCTCACGTGTTCCAATATTTCTACGGAATCCAAACTGATCTTTCCATTCGTCTGTAAAGAATTCGGGTTAGTACTTTGCTGCTGTGACTTATTAAACTGATAGTTCGGTAATTTTCGCATCTACCAACACTTGCTTTCTTTGGGATTGGAATTATTATATTCTTCTTGAAGTCTGAGGGTATTTCGCCTGTCTCATACATCTTGCTCACCAGATGGTACAGTTTTGTGAGGACTGGCTCTCCCAAGGCTGTCAGTAATTCTAATGGAATGTTGTCTACTCCCGGGGCCTTGTTTCATAAATAAACGGAAAGATCAGGTATTGTTTGACTGTGTGGTCGTTGATCATTCTTCAACGACCCAGGGTGGAAGTCACGTTGTTAGCAAAGAATGCGAGTTAGTGGTTCAGCACACGCCTGGAGGCGTCATTGATAAAGCATTGTCTGTAATAAAATTTATTGGTCGAGCAGAATTTACAAAGGTGTAACTGTCTTTAGAACTGCAGGCGGCGGCCGGGCACAGGCACACATGCCGCGATGTAATGCTGACGCCTCGCCAGTGTGTCTTGACGTCGCCCCCGCAGGTTAGTGTGACAGATGCGTGCTGTGCTGGACACGGTACTGGAAGGCGCACCCCACCCAGGCCTATTGCAATGACCCAGTGTGACTTCCTCCTCAGGGCTCTCGAAGACAGCTCATTGAGTGCTCAGGTGGAGACTGTCGACTGTGGTCCAGGATGCTACTTGCCGTGACGACTAGACCCCAGTCACCCACCAGGGATGCAGCAAAACTGCAGCAGATGCTCGTGAGTCGGCTAGAAGGTTGCACAGATCGCTTCGCCTGATCGGTTCGAAGATGGTACGTAGCTTGCTGATCATCCACGATGACCCAGTACTGACTGCTCACCAGTCCTTTCAGCCCCGATGTTCCAGTAGGCAGCTGTGACAGACCGCGGCTATGGTATGCACCAGTTGACTGTCCCCTGGTGCTGAAGTTATGATGCAAGTAGCAGGATGACCATCATCGAACGGTGTGTCATGGTTTCACTAAAAATCAACAGACTGGCATTCTCCCTGGTTCTAGCCACGCAGACACGATGGGAGCACGACAGAATGTGTTACTGAGATGCAAAAGCCTCTCTAATTAACAGATCGAGCTTGCATCTACGGCTTAGTGGCTCTTGTTGTATGACTGCATTGGTCCCATTCATCGGACCTGTCACGTTGTCATCAGGAGGTTGAGCACAGAGTGAGGGTCAATGGTACAGTGCATGCTCAGGGGCGTCAAGGATACATCGTTATCTGTAACAACATTTACTGGACGATCTGAGCTTACAAACGTCTTCAGAGCTGCAAGCGGCGGCCAGCCATGAGGGCACGTGCTGCGTCGGTATACTGACGCCCCGTCAGCGAGTCGTGTTGTCGCCACCACAAATCAGTTCCACATTCGCAAGCTGTTCTGGTGACGGTAACTGGACGAGGAAGGCATGACCGACTCAGAGGCAATGCGATGACCCAGTGCGGCATCCATCTCAGCGCTCTCAAAGACAGCCCGCTTGTGCTCAGTTGTAGAGTGCCGACTGTGATCTAGGATGATGCTTGTCGTGAAGACTAGACTCCGGTCACCCACTAGGGATCGACTAAGACTTTAGCAGGTGCTCTCGAATCGGTCAGGGGGCGGCACGGACGCGCCTAGCCTGGTCGGTACGACGATGGCGGCTTGCAGATCATCTGTGATGACCCAGTAGTGAAGGAATTCTGGCTGCTTGCCAGTCATCTCATCCGCAATGTCCCAGAAGGCATCCGTGACTGACCATGGCATTGGTATGCATCAGCTGACTGTCCCTTGGTGTTGTAGTCAGCAAGCAAGTAGCAGGCTGGGCAACATTGATCAGTGTGACATGGTTTCAGTGAAGCTTAACAGACTGTCATTACTCCTGCGTCTATGATAATCCACTAGGATTGGTGAAAACGTTCAAACAATTGTATGGTGCGTTTTAAAGGCGAACCACCACACAAATCTAGCCCTGTGGAAGGCAAATGTCAGGCTCTGATTTATCAGAAACGTATTTCTGCCACAAAATAAGGTTTCTCATAAGACCAGTCGTCTGTCTGGAACCCTTACCAAGGTGGATTTTGTCAGACAGGATAAGAGATTCAAGGAAGAGATAGACTTGTCTCCATTTGGTTTAATCACCATGAGAATGTCACAGAGATGCTGAAGACAGTTCAGTGGAAGACGTTAGATGAAAGACTTTTTACATCGTGAAGAAATTTACAAAATTCCGAGAGCCCACGATGCCAAACAAGAAACCTACAGTTTCTGCCAGTATACATCTCGCGTAAGTATTACGAAGCTAAATATTGAGGAATCTGTGAAAACTGTATACCGACCGTCTTTTTCTCCTCGCAGCACCTCTCATTGAAGCAGGAAGCGATGGGAATGATTCTTGTGTCCTATGTACCCCACTAAACACACCGTACGTCGGTTTACGGAATAGACCTGTAGATGCAGAAATGATTTTTCTTGTCGTTACACGCTGATACGAACAGAACCAGTTAGTAAAATGTGAAAGGGTGATAACGGCATAGAAAAATTTCAAACCTATCATACAGAAGTTCAAAGAGGTAGTGTCTCTTTGCTGCCAATATCTGTTTAATATCATATTACATTTTAGAAACCTTCGTGCATTTATCCAGACATTTTGTTGTCTAGCCGTGATTTTATGACTTGCATCCTGACACCTTTGCAAATTTGTGAGATCAATAATAGCCACAGCGTAACATTTGATACCGTGTTGCTTTATCTCTTGCATTGTAACATTCGTGGAGCCTCCATAGCATGCTGTCCACAAAGTAGTGGAGACACTGATGCACACGCCTGGCCCACTACCCAATAGCGGCGCTACTGAGGTCACTCAGTCTGTGAGGCTGATTCTTGAGATAACACACTGTAAGTTTCAACTGGTTCTGTCCGTAGACTATTCCAGCTAACGTGTGCAACAGCGGCAGCTGGGCCGACACGGGCACAGGTGGACAGGGGTGGACAAATGGCTGAAGTGCAAGCAGTTTTGCAGCCAAACCGTGATGCACACGATTGTAATCCACTGACAGGCCGCTCGCGGCCAGGGGTGACCAAACAGCTCGGGTTAAAGCAGACCAACTTGGTTTTCTGCAGGCCTGGCTAGTTTAACGGGAGCCGTTCAACCTGCTCCACCTGATAAGAGGTTGTAAAAGGTTGCGCTGTCGATCCAACGTGGCTACAGAATAGCCAGTTATATGTTTGCATAGGTAGTTTCGCTGCAGCTCATTTATCATAACGGTGGTTCCGGACTTAACCCTAGATTACTAAACCCTCGTAAAATATTCGAATGCAGTTGGTACCAATTCCAGGTTAACGCCAATCTGGTATTGCCAGTGTAGGGTATAAAACAAGGCATTTTATACTTATTTTGTATGTGGCATATCACTGGAGACCTTATAATTGTAATTAATTAGTGCATAAACCACAAATTGTGACTTGAATAAAATACGATACGGAGTACTAAAATTTACGATAGTTTAGTAACAGTGTAACATTTTCCCACCTTTAGTGTTCTTGGGTTAAGGGAGGTTGAGGAGAAACTAAGAGTTGCGGAATATATACCAGACATGGAACAGAGCCCAAGTTCAGCAGGGGAAAAGTTGTGTGTATAAGAGAGCTTTAAAGAAACCTATTGGTATCTCGTAATGCAAATTGTTCAAAAAGTTAATAAACACACATTCGGGAACCGCAAGTACGTAACGAGATTGTTTGTAAATTTGGCCACCTGTTCCATCACTCCAGAAATATTTCGAAGTAGGACAACGATTTGGGGGCTGACAAGTGTGTGGAAATGTTTGTTAAATATCTGAAGCCATTTAGCAGTATACAGACATCCTAAATTTGGGGCAAACATTTATTGAAACAGGAAAAAAGCGTGGCTTATTGGATGTTAAAGACCACATACCAGTGGTACACAACGTAGAGTGAAGAAAGCTTAATTTGAAAGAAAAGCTTCTTCTTTCATACTTGCACTTTTTACATTAACATAGTATGAAAAACGAACTTCGTGTTAGCTAAAAAGCATTTGAGGAATTTAGAATGAACTATTTTTGCCATTTATAAGGCATTCGACGAACTCACAATACACATCCTGGAGAAAGTAATTAAAATCTGTATAATTGGGGTCATATTTGGCTGGAAAACACTTAGGTTACAGAAAGACTTCCAAAACCTTATTTTAGTTGGTGTTGCAGTATAATAGACACCTTCAGGTTCTTAGGTGCAAAGGATCTCGCCTTTCAGAGATGGTTCTGCTTACTACAGAAAACATGTGTTAGAGATGACCTGATGCTGGTCATAACGGAGAATAGTCAGTACTAGTCGAAAGAGGGTGAAACTGCAGAGATAACCGTTCATATCGAAATAAGTAAATAAGCCGAAATAAGGAAACAGGAAAACAAGAACAAATAAAATCATCGTTTTTTGGCCTAGAAAGACGTAAAATGAATGTATATTTCATTGAGTCTCGTCATTTGATACTCCCTGTCCGCCCCCGGTAGCCGAATGGTCAGCTTGACGGACTGTCAAAACTCTGGACACGGGTTCGATTCCCGGCTGGGTCGGGGAATTTTCTCCGCCCAGGGACTGGGCCTTGTGTTGTCCTCATCATCATCCTATCATCCTCATCTAATGCAGGTCGCCGACATGGCGTCAAATTGGAAGACCGACACCCGGCGAACGGCCTGTCCGACGTGGGGCCGTAGCCATACGCTTAAATAAATAAATGTGATGCTCCGGTAAAAAAAAAGACTTTTCATCACCTTCTACTACTCGTAAGACTACAACAGCATACAGAATAAATTGCTACGTAGCGCAGCGCAGAGGAAAGACGGGCAGCGCAAGCAAGACTTCTTTAGCCTGCTTAGGTTGGGCATAGCTTGACTTGGATGGAGCTGCCAGCCTCTTAGGTTAATAGACAACCATGGGCAGGTTAAGCGCGCACCTGTGCTCATGTGCAGGAGGAGTGCAACATGACCGTCTGGTGGTCCCCCAAATGGGACAGCGTTGGAACATCCTACTCCACTGGGTTCATGTTACCAGATAACGTAGGCAATCTCATTCAGTTGATTCCTTCCTCTTGAAAAAATGTGTTCATGAGGAGGGGCAGTGTCCTCGTGCTCTATAATCGTGAAAGAAGAACCTGTTGCCGAAGTATTGACTGTAGGACTGGATGAAAGGTGGAGGACAATGTCCAAGTGCCTCACTGCTCTCAGTCTACCTTTGATGGCGATCAGAGTCATTCATACATGATATCCGCCCACAAAGCATGATTGACGCACCTCCTTGCTGAATCTGTCGTTCTGCATGTCTTTGACATTCTTTGTCACCTGACAACCTCCACACTCTACTATGACAATAGCTGCACTCGTCGGTGAAGAGAATCCAATGCCACTGATCCAGCTTCCATTCTAGTCGTTCCAATGGTAGGTAAGTGTGGAGGGGGCCACAGTTGTTAATATTGTACACCTACAGGACAGACTGATCATGTGGAGAAGGCTGCGTTCTGTCTTGCTCAACACAGTCCTTGCTGCGTAACTGGCTATGAGCCAGTTTGAAGGCAGTGGTCAGTGGTGTTGAACACAGTGGACTACTCCGTGCAGACTTTTGATATTTTGTGTCTCACGAACGTATGAATGATGTCGCTGTGATACACAACAGTTCAGTGTGCAGCTTTTTTCCTCTTAAAGTGGCAATGTGTGCGAAGTCTAAGCTTGAAATGACCTGCTCAGGCATACTGACAGGCTAGACAGCCTACTCAAGCCACACTGCCGCGTTCACAGTACGTCGCTCAACTATACTTTGAATGCAGGTTTGCTTTTACTTTCACTACACAGGTGGCTGTAAATTACGAATTCCTGTGCTGAAGACAGTATTGTAGAAAAGTGTTTGAACTAAAAAATGCAAACTGCGCACATCATGGAAGGGTGAAATAAATTTTTTTATAAGGTTACTTCTTGTTTTGCTTTCTGTTCCTCCATTTGTCCTCAAGGAATTACGGTGAAGACAGCACCGAGCCAGAACTTTTTGGTCCCACCACATACGGCCCACAGGCAACAAAATTCTAACACGGCTATGATAAAAGCGATTTTATCGGAGACTGAAGTCAACGAAAGTGTAGTCAAAAATCTAGGGTTCTGTACATAGTTAGTTAGTTACTTGTTCCATAGATCATTTGAACAAATCTATCGAAATGTTGTGGAAAGAGTCAGTTTAAAGCGTATGTATACATGATTAGTCCATGAGAACTTATTTTACGTTAGATTTAAAACTTGCTTTGCTACCTGTCAGACATTTTATGTTATTGGGAAAATGATGAAATATTTGTTGCTGTACATTGAACTCGTCTCTGAGCCACTGACGGCGTTAATAATGGCTAGTAATAGTCATTTTTTCCTCTCGTGTTGCAGGTATGAACATCACTGTTCACAAATTGTGATGGATTGTATATGGCAAATTTCATTAGGAATATATGTACTGCAACGGTAAAGGCAAAATGCCTGTTTCTTTGAACAGGTGCCTATATGATGACCATGATAGATCACAAGATATTATTCTTCCTCCTCGCTTCCTAAGTGGTGAGCCACCCCAGAAAATTATTGCGTAAAACATTACTGAGCGGAAATATTGCGAAATATTTCAGGATGTTAATTCGTTTGTTTCCAAAAGAGCAATTGAGCGAAGAACAAAATCAGCTGAAGTTAGCGGTTATAGGAGCTAACAAGGGAACCTCCCCATCGCACCCCCCTCAGATTTAGTTATAAGTTGGCACAGTGGATAGGCCTTGAAAAACTGAACGCAGATCAATCGAGAAAACAGGAAGAAGTTGTGTGGAACTATGAAAAAATAAGCAAAATATACAAACTGAGTAGTCCATGCGGAAGATAGGCAACATCAAGGATAGTGTGAGCTCAGGAGCGCCGTGGTCGCATGGTACGCCGGCACGGTAGCTCAGCGTGTTCGGTCAGAGGGTTAGCTGCCCTCTGTAATAAAAAAAACTGGGTTAATCGATCAACAACGAACCTAAACGGACGTCTTCCGACGTCCGCCCCGAGCAGATGCAACGAACGATAGTGAACCAAATGAGATTAAAAAAAAAAATGGTTAGCGTGAGCAACTGCGGAACGAGAGGTCCTTGGTTCAAGTCTTCTCTCTCTGTCCGTTCGTTCATTGACGTCTCTGTTCACTGTAATAAGTTTAGTGTCTGTGTTTTGCGACCGCACCGCAAAACCGTGCGATTAGTAGACGAAAGGACGTGCCTCTCCAATGGGAACCGAAAACATTTGATCGCAAGGTCATATGTCAACCGATTCCTCCACAGGAAAACTTATCTGATATATTCTATACGACTGTGGTGACGGCATGTGCGTCACATGACAGGAATATGTTGTCGACCCACCTAACTTGTACACTTGGCGAATGGGTAAAAAGATTCTTCTACCTTGCCCGATTTAGGTTTTCTTGTGGATGTGATAATCACTACCAAAAAAGTGATGAAAACATAAGAGTTTGTCACATAAACTGCAAAAAATGAATGCAACAGTTTCACAGTCGCACAGTTTTCCCTGTGCTCTGGCAAAACATATGTCTTTGCGATTTCAAATTTTTCCGTGTGTAGACCGTCAAATCCTGCATATGTCCAAGCAAATCTGAACATGTCCTGGAATTTTGGAGAGCGAAGTTGACTATGTGTGAGTGCCTGAACTTTGATAATTGTCTCAAAATAAAAAATTAAACTTTTTACTCGAGGGAAGACTTGAACCAAGTAGCTCTCGTTCCGCAGCTGCTCACACTAACCAAGAGACCACGGCGCTGCTGAGCTCATTTTGTCCTTGATGTTGCCTATGTTGCGCATGGACTACTCAGTTTGTATATTTTGCTTATTTTTTTCATATTTCCACACAACGTCTTCCTGTTTTCTCGAGTGATCTGTGTTCAGTTTTTCAAGGCCTATCCACTGTGCCAATTTATAACTGAATCTGAGGGGGGTGCGATGGGGAGGTTCCCTTGTAAGTAATATGTTCTTTTCAGTTCAAGTTTCATATATAAGTACACCCAAAAAATCTGGAGCATTCTGCCCTATTTACTGACTTCTATTAATATGATACATTAATTGTTTGTATGGGTCTGTTTGTTTTACAGAACTAAATATAGTGAGTTTTTTTCAAAGTTTAATGAGAATACTTTCAAAGAACAATTTAACAATTCGTTGAAAAACAGTCTTTTTTGTGGCTTCCTCTCAACGAGACTTATTATAACACTAGTACTGACTGCGACAAATATCAATTCTGCTTGCTGAATGTAACAGGAAGATCATTCACATATGTAAGGAATAGGAGTGGACCAAAACTTGGACCCTGTGGGGCTCCCATTGTGATTTCTTCCCAGTCACTAAAATATTCTACCCTCCTGACATTGTCTGCATTATTGAGCACAACTTTTTGCACACTGTTTGCTAAGTATGATTGAAACCAGTTGTGTGTAAAGCCTTCAAAACTTCGGTTTTTCTCAGAGTGGAACATGGTCTACTTAATCAAACGCCTTAAAAATACCACAAAAAATACCAACTTGCGCTATTTTATTGCTTAATGCTTGTAGTATTTGATAAGTTAATGTACAAATAGCATTCTTAGTCCAGTAACCCTTCTGTAATCCACATTGATAAGCTAAGGAAACTGTATGTATTTAAATGTGAGACTGCTCTCGAGTAAATCAATTTTTCGAATATTTTTGAAAAAAAGATGTCAGTAAGGAAACTGGACAACAATTATTCAGGTCTTTCTTGTCACCTTGTTTATGAAGAGATTTAATAACAAAAGGGATATACACTGCTGGAAATTGAAATAAGAACACCGTGAATTCATTGTCCCAGGAAGGGGAAACTTTATTGACACATTCCTGGGGTCAGATACATCACATGATCACACTGACAGAACCACAGGCACATAGACACAGGCAACAGAGCATGCACAATATCGGCACTAGTACAGTGTATATCCACCTTTCGCAGCAATGCAGGCTGCTATTCTCCCATGGAGACGATCGTAGAGATGCTGGATGTAGTCCTGTGGAACGGCTTGCCATGCCATTTCCACCTGGCGCCTCAGTTGGACCAGCGTTCGTGCTGGACATGCAGACCGCGTGAGACGACGCTTCATCCAGTCCCAAACATGCTCAATGGGGGACAGATCCGGAGATCCTTCTGGCCAGGGTAGTTGACTTACACCTTCTAGAGCACGTTGGGTGGCACGGGATACATGCGAACGTGCATTGTCCTGTTGGAACAGCAAGTTCCCTTGCCGGTCTAGGAATGGTAGAACGATGGGTTCGATGACGGTTTGGATGTACCGTGCACTATTCAGTGTCCCCTCGACGATCACCAGTGGTGTACGGCCAGTGTAGGAGATCGCTCCCCACACCATGATGCCGGGTGTTGGCCCTGTGTGCCTCGGTCGTATGCAGTCCTGATTGTGGCGCTCACCTGCACGGCGCCAAACACGCATACGACCATCATTGGCACCAAGGCAGAAGCGACTCTCATCGCTGAAGACGACACGTCTCCATTCGTCCCTCCATTCACGCCTGTCGCGACACCACTGGAGGCGGGCTGCACGATGTTGGGGCGTGAGCGGAAGACGGCCTAACGGTGTGCGGGACCGTAGCCCAGCTTCATGGAGACGGTTGCGAATGGTCCTCGCCGATACCCCAGGAGCAACAGTGTCCCTAATTTGCTGGGAAGTGGCGGTGCGGTCCCCTACGGCACTGCGTAGGATCCTACGGTCTTGGCGTGCATCCGTGCGTCGCTGCGGTCCGGTCCCAGGTCGACGGGCACGTGCACCTTCCGCCGACCACTGGCGACAACATCGATGTACTGTGGAGACCTCACGCCCCACGTGTTGAGCAATTCGGCGGTCGTCCACCCGGCCTCCCGCATGCCCACTATACGCCCTCGCTCAAAGTCCGTCAACTGCACATACGGTTCACGTCCACGCTGTCGCGGCATGCTACCAGTGTTAAAGACTGCGATGGAGCTCCGTATGCCACGGAAAACTGGCTGACACTGACGGCGGCGGTGCACAAATGCTGCGCAGCTAGCGCCATTCGACGGCCAACACCGCGGTTCCTGGTGTGTCCGCTGTGCCGTGCGTGTGATCATTGCTTGTACAGCCCTCTCGCAGTATCCGGAGCAAGTATGGTGGGTCTGACACACCTGTGTCAATGTGTTCTTTTTTCCATTTCCAGGAGTGTAGTATAAGTTAGTGCAGAAGAATATGAGAAAGTATACAAAGGGGATAGGGTCTTTTGTCCTCGTTCAGTTGCATGATTAATAGATAATCAGTGCACCATCCGAGCTTAGACACAAACAACTGAGATGCTAATGAGGAGCTATTTGAAAAAACTGCTCATTTATGAGAAGCTGAAATTAATGACCAGGATGAAGTGTGCAGACCACCTGTCTCTCGAATGCAGACATGCGAGCCTTGGACATACGGATGACATGTGTTCCGTTTTGATACGCAGAATATTTCCGAAGAATTCTCGAAAAATATTGTGTTCTGGGAACATCCTTGTGAAATAATTGCAGCGTGACGAGTTGCGGCTCAATAAATATCGTTTTCAGTGATTTGTTTTGAATGCACAAATTCTTCCATGTACATTTAAATTCAATATGCGTATAATTCAGTCGACATCAGCAAATGCTTTCATAAGTTGATATCCATTGGCTCAGTTTACAGGGTCACCGGATTATAAATATAAACATATTCGTAACTGGTGCCATTGTAACTTCTGAGTTTTTGAATGCTGTTACAGTTTCTTACAGTAACAAATACTGATCCTACGTTGTAACCAGTTCTTGCTGCGGATAGTTTCCTTCTGAAAAATATAACACGAAAAATTTAAATCAATGTTCCTCTTAAAAGACCGTTCAGTGCCAGAGGATTTTGCACTTGTGTTTAAGGATAACTAAATTCAATTAAGCCACCTATTGCATTCTTTTAAATCCAAATCATATCTGTCGTCTCCGTCACGCATACTGAAGCTTCTCAGTACAAAATTACAGTACTGCCGACTTCTCGACTGTTTTTTTTTTTTTCGTACATCTACAGTCCAATTTCATTAACTGTCTTTGAAATGTACCAAATCACTTTTATTCATACAGTCTGTAAGTAACGGAGATAAGAAGAAAATGATGTCGCCAATTCCTGACGCCACCGTGACGTAGTGCTACGACGTGTGGTGTCGGCAAAAACTCGTAAAACTCTTAACAGCACCTGGCTGAAGCACTGCTCAATGCGGCTTGAGCTCTGCTCCAAGAACTAGGTGCTCGAGAAGTTTTCGATCCGTTTGCGGCGCTGTGCCTCGTCTTTCCATTCCTGCCTAGGATAAGGTGGAATGATGCCAAACGTGCAAAAGTCTTCCACAAGGTATAGTGTCGTGGTATTCAGTTCAAGTTATTAACTTACGAATCACAAGTAACTGAAATTTTCACAAACTTTGCGTTTTGGCATAATTATTTTTATGGCCAGTTTAAAACATATCAAAAATTTGTCAGAAACATCGTAAACCACAGCACAGTGAGCGTGTGCAGATATGTCGTTTCTTTCAGTTTCTTTCTTTTGTATTCAACTGAAAATAATTAACTGTTTTCACTTAATTGATTTGGAAACTGCAATAGCTTTGAAAATAAAGCTCCGAAAAGAAAGGCATATTCACGGTGTAGCAGGATTGCGGTTTCTTTCACTTTGAAACATTCGAGGAAGAAATTATATAATATTAGAAAGAAATACCACGATAGAAAACAATTTTGGTCGAATTACGTCACCTGCGATTCGAATATCAGCACAATTTAATTTCAACAATCAATAGTACATCTATAGTTTTCATTTGCTATGTTGCGCAACTTGCTTCCCCTACAACTAAATATTCTCACGTCGTTTATTATTTTTTTCCTTCGTGTTTAATGTGTAGTTCTTACTGTTCAATCTAAGTTACTATCATTATTCATTTATTTCTCCTTAAATGTCACATTTATCGCGACAATCACTGCCGTCATCGCTGCCTGACGAAAATTGGTTTTTTCCCCTGTTTCACATCATTTAACTTCTGTAGTATCCATCTTTTGAACAACTCTATATTTTGATAATAGGTGACATGCTGTATTTTTTGATAATAGGTGACATACTGTATATTTTGATAATAGGTGACATACTGTCATCAAACATAATGCAACTACTTTTTTTTAAATATTTAACAGCCTTAATTGCAAATTCTAACAGATGGTTACTAGTTTCAATCACTTAATAGTCATCTTCAGATCTGATTAATCAGAAGTTGTGAAAAGTCTTTTTTCTAAGGAACTCAGTCATAAGCTGTGAAATATCTTGCAGCAAAACTAATTTACAGTTTATGACTGGGTTCCTTCAAAAAAAGAAAAAAAGCTTTTCACAGCTCATGATTAATAAGATCTGAAGAAGATGACTAAGTGATCGAATCTAGTAGTCATTAATGGCAATTTGCAAACTGAAATATTTAAAATAAATGTTTTTAGCCTTACAGTTCTTCCGCCTCATTTAGACTTTTCACAGCACCGACACTCAAACCCAAAGTTTCACACTAGCATTCATAAAATCATTTTTTCTTGTGTAATTTTCCACCATCATCCCTTTCTATTTGTCTTTGAAGATTTACCATTCGAAGATTCGAGTTGGATAATTTCCAGAGGAGAATATCTCCTCGTAATTAAAAACGATGTATTTGTACAATGTATAGCTTCTGTCCTGTCTCTCACGTCATGATATCACTTTTGTTCTGAAACTAAACGCCATTGATCACGACTTATTACCCCACAGTTTCCTATTCTTATCTCTGCCCCTGCCCCTTCTTTCGCCGTTCACTCTGCTTAGAACATTCTAGTCTATAATTTCGCCTATTTATTATTGTTTCTACTGTTTTTACTAGGATCAGGGTACCCGTGTCTTGAGAATAGAATCGAGTGACGGATTTTCATTCTATTTTTCTTATGAACTACATAGATTAGAGTGCTGGCTGTTTCGGTTTCATATATTAAATATTCTCCATAAATAATAAATTCACAATGATGTCTTGAACTTTGTAAATACATTGCACAAGTTTTGACGGCAACCTTCTGTTTGTTTTGAGGCTTATCTGCGCCGTTATCACCCTTTCATTTTTTTTTCTAAGTGGATCTTTTCGTATCTATGGACGTTTGTGTAATGATAATAGAAATTGCTCTACCCCGCAAGCTAGAGTACGGTGTGTTTCAAAGGGGAGGGGGTACACTTTTATTTATTTATTTATTTATTTATTTATTCAGCCACCAAAAATGTTATACATATGTCCACGTGCTGCGAGTAGTGCCTTCACACTGGTAGGAAACTGTTGTCGACGAAACGCCAAGAATTGCTGCAGTTCGGTTCACGTGGAATCACAGTGGGCAGCTGAAAACGAAGTGGCCAATGTCCTCGTCTGCGCCAAAGTCACATAGGAGTGAATCTGTCAGTTCTAGCCGGTAGAGGTGCAGTCGGTCCGTCCATGGCTAAAACTGGGCTTAGTATTGTGACCAGAAACTTTCTGTGTCATATCGCAAGTTAGTACCACGGTCGTGCAGGAATATTTGATAGAATAGCTGCTTAATGTCTACCCCTTTGTTGGTACTACAGGCGCCATTTATTGTTTCGCAAAGTTCTGATCTGCTGCCGCACGTCTCGCTGGAGGTACGCGTAAAGAAAATGTTAGTACGTCTTTGTCCCACGGTGGATGGCATCCTTAGTGAGATCACCGACAATTTCATTGCTCCTGACGTCATAGTGCCCCTTTAACGACAGCTTGATGATTTTCTTGCTACGATGCTTAAATTCGTTCAAATGGCTCTGAGCACTATGGGACTTAACTACTGAGGTCATCAGTCCCCTAGAACTTAGAACTACTTAAACCTAACTAACCTAAGGACATCACACACATCCATGCCCGAGGCAGGATTCGAACCTGCGACCGTAGCAGTCACGCGGTTCCAAACTGACGCGCTTAGAACCGCACGGCCACACCGGCCGGCAATATGGTCTATAATGTGATACACAAAGTAATTGTTGCTGGTACTGATGACATGCCATCAGCATATCTAGTATTGCTTCCGGAGGGAGCTGAAACTGGCCGCTGTGGCGAGCAATTGGCCACAAAACACACTTCCCACGACATCTGAAGTACGTGATCCACCTGTGTAGAGATGATGCACATGTTCCCATCCACTTAAAAATCTTTTAACATTTGTGTGGTCGTATTAGGTTCCATAATGTATCAGTTCGAATGTGTAAATCTGTTAGCGTTTTCCTACAATATATCATTAGACACACAGGGTGCGCAACTGTTGCAGTTCGGTGACACAGAGGTAAAATATCATGAAAGATATGTGCTAGTTGTTGAATTTTCTGTATAAACCAACATACATTAGTAAAGAATTTCTCTGCCAACACCCGAATCCAAGCTATTTGAGAACCTCTTCGATTGGTATACAAACAGGACTCAGTACTATCGTTCTTGGTTCTTGTCGTCTAGGCCGAGTGTAAAGAGAGCCTCGGATTTGGTTAGCGCTGTTTCTAAGGAAAACCGATGGAACCAATCCTGAAACTTTTCCATAATGAGAGACATCTAAAGTTCGCGTTCCGTGAGGCCTACGCTTCAGGTGTAGACGTATAGGTCGTTTGCTTATTGTATTAGTTTGAAATTGTCTTGCACAACTAAATTTAGATCCGCAGTTGCAGATTAAATAATAGCGGCGATAAAGGTCGAATCTTGCGGCAAGTCTTTGCTCGTGTATCGGATCCCTGTTTATCGCTCCTCTGGTCGCGTAATTAATGCTGTGTTGGTCAGTAAATGATTAAGAGTGGATAAACACATTAGGCGTGTCAAGGTTCTCTAACAGTTTAAAAGTGGACACAAACAGTGTCGACCGCAAAAATATTTATTTTGATGGTAACTTGTTTCGGTCAGGTTTTGATCATCCTCAGACCTTTATATCATGACAGTGGACGGTGGGGGTGAAAGGAGCGGGTGTTGTAACTCCACGAACAACTGTTGTTAACGACGGGAACCTTTCGTGCTAGAGAAATATTCTTTCTGAAAATGGAAATACCTTTTAACTGTCACTGCGAACAAGCATACGACGTGGAGGGTTTTATTCTCCGGGTTATTCATGAAATGACTCACTTGTGGGTTTTTAATTGAGTTTCATTCAACAGTGGAAATATTGCGAAGTAGAAAACCTTAAATGTTGCTTAATTATTTTCAATGAAGAAAACTATGCAACGATTTAGAACGTGACTATGACTATAATATCAATGAGTCACAGTTGGAATAGGTCAACTCTCACGAACACCAAGGTGTAATTATAAGGATATGAAACAGAAGGACAGAAGAATTACACTTTTTTGTTGGGCTCATCGGTCTTCTGACTGGTTTGAAGCGTCCCGCCACGAATTCCTCTCTTGTGCCAAACTCTTCATCTCAGCGTAGCACGTGCAACCCACGTCCTCAATTATTTTCTGGATGTATTCCAATCTCTCTCTTCCTGTACAGTTTTAGCCCTCTACAGCTCCCTCTAGTATCATGGAAGTAATTCCCTGATGTCTTAAGATAACATCGTATGCCTCCTCCTTGTCAGTGTTTTCTACATATTCTTTCCTCTCCGACTCTGCGCAGAACCTCTTCATTCCTGACCTTATCAGTCCACTTAATTTTCAGCATTAGCCTGTAGCACCACATCTCAAATGCTTCGATGCTCTTCTGTTCCGATTTTCCCACAGTCCATGTTTCACTACCATAAAATGGTGTGCTCCAGACGTACATTCTCGGAAATTACTTCCTCAAATGAAGGCCTATGTTTTAAACTAGTAGACTTCTCTTGGCCCTGAATGCTCTTTCTGTCGGTGCCAGTCTGCTTTTGATGTCCTCCTTGCTCCATCTGTCATGGTTATTTTGCTGCCTAGATAACTGAATTCTTAACTTCATCCACTTCGTGACCATCAATCCTCATGTTAAGTTTCTCGCTGTTCTCATTTCTGCTACTTCCCATTACTTTCGTCTTTTTTCGATTTACTCTCAATCCATATTCGGTATTCATTAGACTGTTCATTCCATTTTGCAGATCATGTAACTCTTCACTTTCATTCAGGATAGCAACGCCACCAGCGAATCGTACCACTGATGTCCTTTCGACCGCCCTGAATTTTAATTCCACTCCTGAACATTCCTTTCATTTCCATCATTGCTTCTTCGATGTACAGATTGAACAGTAGGGGCTAAAGACTACGTCCCTGTATTACAACCTTTCTAATCCGAGCACTTCGTTCTAGGTTACCCACTCTTATTTTTAAGGATCACATAGCTGTAGGCAAATCAGGTGTCAGACTGCGGTTCATTGGTAGAGTACTAAGGAAATGTGCTCATTCTACAAAGGAGGCTGCATACAGAACAGCTGTGTGACACATCCCTTAATATTTGTTAAGTGTGCGGGAGTCATATCTGATGGGAATCAAAAATGGCTCTGAGCACTATGGGACTTAACATCTGTGGTCATCAGTCCCCTAGAACTTAGAACTACTTAAACCTAACTAACCTAAGGACATCACACACATCCATGCCCGAAGCAGGATTCGAACCTGCGACCATAGCGGTCGCGCGGTTCCAGACTGAAGCGCCTAGAACAGCTCGGCAACACCGGCCGACCCTGATGGGAATAAGAGGAGGTACTGAATGGATACAGCGAAGGACAGAACGAATGTTGACACATATATTTGACCCCTAGGAGAGTGTCACAGAGGTGCTGAAGAAACGTAAGACTCTTAAAGATAGACGTAAACCATCCCGAGAAAGCCTGCCTAAAAAGTTTCAAGAACCGGCTTTAAATAATGAATACAGGCTTATACTACAACTCCCTGCGTATTGCTCACATAGGGATCGTGAAGACAATATTAGATTAATTATAGCACGCACAGAAGCATTTAAACAATTATCCCCCCTGCGTGCCATACGTGAATAGAACTGGAAGAAACCCTAATAATTGGTAATGGCACATACCCTTCATCGTGCAGTTCACAGTGATTTGCAGAGATTTACTAACATTGTCATAGCAGCGAGCTATCGTTAATCTACGCTATGAATATGTCTTACAAACATATTGGGGAGTTTTTATAAACGTCAACGTAGAATTATGTCAATGTAAAATAAAAAATTCATGTTTAGGTAGTTTGCTACCCATATAAAGTTGGTCTCTTCCGTGCTTAGGGTCTCTTTGACTTGTTTATATGAAACTGTCTCCTTCTAGAAGACACATGGTCATTGTAATCTAAGGGAGAAGTGTCGTGACCACTATGAACCGTGTACACTTTGTTCTGTGTGTATTCACGTCACGTTCTGTGTGTTGTGTGTGGGGTGCGAATCAGGTTAACATGCAGGTACATGGCTGTATGCAACCGAGCCAAAACCACACCCAGTCTGGCCGTTGTACCAGTCCATCGGTCGTTGATGGACTGCGGATTCGAAACGAGTCTGGTACACCTCATTGTGTCACAAACCAGGGCTTTACGCAGGTACGTTCGTGATTGATCTATTGTTGAAAACTAAACAATAAACGGGAAAAATAAACATTTAAATTTCTAACAGACGCTCTTTGAAATCGTGCAATCAAAATTATCTACTAAAATATTACAGCACGCTCTTAGCTACACGACTGCATACAGTCAGTAATAAAATGCTGAATCTTTGAACCTCAGCTGATTCATTCCGCACACTACATGTTTCGGAAGGCACCTTCCAACTTCGTGTGTTTAGGCGGAATATTTAAATTAATTTCAAGAGTGTATTTCTGCGCGCCGCGCGGGATTAGCCGAGCGGTCCTGGACTGCGCGGCTGGTCCCGGCGGAGGTTCGAGTCCGCCCTCGGGCATGGGTGTGTGTGCTTGTCCTTAGGATAATTTAGGTTAAGTGGTCTGTAAGCTTAGGGACTGATGACCTTAGCAGTTAAGTCCCATAAGATTTCACACACATTTGAACATTTTTTTTTTTTTTAATTTCGCGAATAATCTAAATATTTCACTTAAACACACTTGAAAATGGAAAATATTATTCCGTGTGAGAAATCAATCAACTTTGCGGCGAAGGGTGAACATTTTATTACTGCTTACCTAGGTTGCAACGATCATCACAGGTCCATGTACGGAGCCGGCAAGTATGATGATGATGATGTTTCAGATTGTGGGGCGCTCAACTGCGCGTTTATCAGCGCCCGTACAAATTCCCAACCTTTACTCAGTCCAATCACGCCACTTTCATGAATGATGATGAAATGATGAGGACAACACAAACACCCAGTTATCTCGAGGCAATTGAAACTCCCCTACCCCGCCGGGAATCGAACCCGAGACCCCGTTCCGGCAAGTATACATCAATGAGCCAAAAAATTATGACCACTGCGAACAACGACGCTGGATGCCGCCTGGTGGCGTTGCGGGCACGTTACGCGGTAAAAAAAAAAAAAATAAAATAAAATAAAATAAAAAAAAAAACTATTTAAGCGAAGCAGACACGGATGGGGGGATCACCCTAGCGAAGATATGGCCTGCAAATGGGGAAATCCATTGAGTTAAGCGACTTTGACAAAATGCAGATTATTTTCATGCAGAGCCTGCAAACGAGTATCTCGAAAACGGTGAAGCTGGTCGAATGTGCTACTGTCGTGACCATCTGCGGAAAGAGGTAGAAGGACAGAAAACTACGACTAGGCGCTAAACGCTTGGACGTCCACGACTCTTCACAGAACTTGGGGCTCGTAGGCTTGTCTGCTCTGTAAAGTAGGATAGATGGTGAACTGAGGCACCTCTGCCGAAAGAGCGCAATACTGGTGCACACATACGTGTTTCGGAGCACAATGTTCATTGTAGATCGTTGAACACGGAGCTCGCAACAGGCCAACCCCATGTGTTCACATGATGACCCAATGACATTGTCAGTTACTATTACAGTGGGAACGGTACCATCGAGATTCGACCGTCGATCAATGGAAACGTGTCGACTCTTCAGTTGAATCACATTTTTCCTACAGTAGGACGATGGTCGTCTCCACAGAAGCGGTGAATGGCGCCTCGAAAGGTGCAGCGCGCCGCGGACACAGGCTGGTTGGAGCAGTATTATACTATGGGAGACATTCTTGTGCATGTGTGGGTCCTGTGATAGTAATCGAAGACACGCTGACAGCTGCGAACCACCTGCATTCCTTCATGCTTCATGTCCTCCCCGACGGCACTGTCATCTTTCAGCAGTATAATTGTCCGTGTCTAGGAGTCAGAACCGTGCTACTGTGGTTTGAGCAGCATTATAGTGAACTCCCGTTGATGTCTCGGCGACCAAATTCGCCTGATGTAAAACCTATGGAACCCACCTGGGTCGCTATCGGGTGCCGTCAACACGTACGCAAATCAGCGGCCCATTGTTTACTCGAATTATATGACCTCTTCGTAGAAATTTATTGTCACATACCTCCACAAACCTACGAACAAACTGTCGGATCCCTGACGCAGATTCATTGATGTAATTCGTTCCAAAGACGGACAAACAAGCTATTAAGCAGGCTGTCATAATGATTTGGCTAATCAGTGTAAGGTTGAGTTCAGTATTTTGTAGATACAGGATCATTGTAATAATTTGCATCTGCTTTAGTATGATCGATTTTTAGTGTTCGTTCGGAACAACGGAGAGATTCATATCGACTGGAGAGCTAGTTACTGTCAGTTCTAACTTTAGTGAAATAAAGTACGTATTTTTTTTTTTTTTTTTTTTTTTTTTTGTAAATGCAAGTACATAATGCTGTAAAATGAGTTCAGATGCTTGCTCGCTTAGCATATTCTTACGTGCAGTAAGGGGACCACAACTTAAGCACGAAAACGGCACCCATACCACCTCCTCTGTACTTCATTGTTGGCACTGCTCAGATGACAGCAGGTAACGTTCTTCAGGCATTCGTCAAGCCCAAACCCTTACATCGGATTGCTACAGAATACAGCGGAATTCATGACTCGAAATTACTCATCTCCAGTGATCCTCTTCCTCGTGGCGTCGTTCTTTATACCACCCCAAGCGTCTGTTAGCTGATACTGCAGGAATGTGTGGCTTATGAGGAACTGACAACCGTTGTTCCCCAGTCTTTCTAACTCCCCACGCACAGTCATGGTGCTAGCTGGTAGCAAAACACGTCAGAACTATGCTGCAGCAGCAACGAAAAAAGCATGCCAAATTCAGAAGAGCGCAAAATCCCCAAGACTGGCTAAGTTTGAAGGAAGATCGAAATTTAGTGCAGACGTCAATTCGAGATGCTTTTAATACTTTCCACAATGAAACATCGTCTCAAAATATGGTGGAAAACCCAAGGAGATTCTGGTCGTATGTAAAGTACACCAGTCATTGCGCGATAGCGATGGGAATGTTTCCGCTAATGGTGCCACTAAATCGCAATTACTAAAATCAGTTTTCCGTAATTCCTTCACGAAAGAAGACGACGTAAATATTACAGAATTCGAAACCACAACAGCTGTTAGCATGAGTGACAAAAAAGTAGATATCTTAGGTGTTGCGAAACAAATCACTTAAGAAAAGGAAGTCTTCCGGTCCAGATGGTATACCAATCATGTTTCTTTCAGAGTATGCAGACACAACAGCGCCTTTCTTATCAATCATATACAACCGCTCACTTGACGAAAGGTCTGTTCCTAAAGACTGGAAAGTAGCAAAGGTCACACCAGTATTCAAGAAAGGAAATAGGAGTAATCAATTGAATTACAGACCCATATCGCAGACCTCAATTTGCAGTAGGATTTTGGAGCATATACCGTACTCTAACATTATGAATCACCTTGAAGAAAATGACTTACTGAAACATAACCAACACGGATTCAGAAAATATCGTTCTTGTGCAACACGGCTAGCTCTTTATACCCATGAAGTAAAGAATGCTGTTGACATGGGATCTCAGATCCCTTCCATATTCCTAGATTTCCAGAAGGCTTTTGATACAGTTCCTCACAAACGACCATTAATCAAATTGCGTGCATATGGAGTATCGTCTCAGGTGTGTGACTGAATTTGTGATTTCCTCTCAGAGAGGTTACAGTCCGTAGTGACAGACCGTAAATAATCGAGTAGACCAAAAGTGATATGTGGCGTTCCGCATGGTAGTGTCACAGGCCCTCAGCTGTTCCTGATTTAGATAAATGATCTAGGTGATAATCTGAGCAGCCCCTTACACTGTTAGTAGATGACGCTGTAATTTACCGTCTAGTAAAATCATCACACGATCAATTCCAATTACAAAATGATCTAGAGAGAATTTCTGTATCGTGAGAAAAGTGGCAATTGGCACTAAACAAAGATAAGTGTGAAGTCATCCACATGGGTTCTACACTACTGGTCATTAAAATTGCTACACCAAGAAGAAATGCAGATGATAAACGGGCATTCCTTGGACAAATATATTATACTAGAACTGACACGTGATTACATTTTCAAGCAATTTGGGTGCATAGACCCTGAGAAATCAGTACCCAGAACAACCACCTCTGGCCGTAATAACGGCCTTGATGCACCAGGGCATTGGATCAAACAGAGCTTGGATGGCGTGTACAGGTACAGCTGCCCATGCAGCTTCAACACCATACCACAGTTCATCAAGAGTAGTGACTGGCGTACTGTGACGAACCAGTTGCTCGGCCACCATTGACCAGACGTTTTCAGTTGGTGAGAGATCTGGAGAATGTGGTGGCCAGGGCAGCAGTCGAACATTTTCTGCAACCAGAAAGACCCGTACAGGACCTGCATCATGCGGTCGTGCATTATCCTGCTGAAATGTAGGCTTTCGCAGGGATCGAATGGAGGGTAGAGCCACGAGTCGTAACACATCTGAAATTTAACGTCCACTGTTCAAAGTCCCGTCAATGCGAACAAGAGGTGACCGAGACGTGTAACCAATGGCACCCCATACCATCACGCCGGTTTATACGGCAGTATGGCGATGACGAATACACGCTTCCAGTGTGCGTTCACCGCGATGTCGCCTAACGCGGATGCGACCATCACGATGCTTAAACAGAACCTGGATTCATCCCAAAAAATGACGTTTTGCCATTCGTGCACCCAGGTTAGTCTTTGAGTACACCATCGCAGGCGCTCCTGTCTGTGATGCAGCGTCAAGGGTAACCGCAGTCATGGTCTCCGAGCTGATAGTCCATGCTGCTGCAGACGTCGTCGAACTGTTCGGGTAGATGATTGTTGTCTTGCAAACGTCCCCATCTGTTGACTCAGGGATCGAGATGTGGCTGCACAATCCGTTACAGCCATGCGGATAAGATGCCTGTCATCTCGACTGCTAGTGATACGAGGCCGTTGGGATCCAGCACGGCGTTCCGTATTACTTTCCTGCCACCGATTCCATATTCTGCTAACAGTCATTGGATCTCGACCAACGCGAGCAGTAATGTCGCTTTACGATAAACCGCAATCGTGATAGGCTACAATCCGACCTTTATCAACGTCGGAAACGCGATGGTACGCATTTCTCCTCCTTACATCACAACAAAGTTTCACCAAGCAACGCCGGTCAACTGCTGTTTGTGTATGAGAAATCGGTTGGAAACTTTCCTCATGTCAGCACGTTGTAGGTGTCGCCACCGGCGCCATCCTTGTGTGAATCCTCTGAAAAGCTAATCATTTGCATATCACAGCATCTTCTTCCTGTCGGTTAACATCTGAACTCATCAGTCCCCTAGAACTTAGAACTACTTAAACCTAACCAACCTAAGGACATCACACACATCCATGCCCGAGGCAGGATTCGAACCTGGGACCGCAGCGGTCGCGCGGTCGCGCGGTTCCAGACCGAAGCGCCTAGAACCGCTCGGCCACACCGGACGGCGGAGATGCTATAGTTAGGCATTTATTATGGAATGGAAAAACAAATGTGATCAGTGCTTGAAAGAGAAATAGGCAGCTAACATCTGTCATTATCTTATACGAGGGTTAACCAGGAAGTAATGCACCGCATTTTTTTTCTCAGCCAAAAACAATGCTTCGAATGCGAAACGTTACATATGTGTTATTTGAAATCTCCTGAGTGAGCGCGCCAGGTTTCTGTCACTTCCGACAGATAGCGTAGCTGCAGGACAGTTTCAAATAGGTGTCTGTACGCGATGTACGTTGCAAGTAATGTCCTGTCATTGAATTTCTCACTGCAGAGAAAGAAACAGTGGGAAATATTCACAAACGCTTGAGCAAAGTCTATGGAGCATCTATTGTCGACAGAAATACAGTTAATCGCTAGCCATGGAGGGTGAGATCATCAGAAGACGGTTCGTTGGAGCTTTACGATTTGCAGCGGTCGAGGATACCTGACATATTGCAGCGAGCTGATGTTGTCATACACGAGGTCAGACGCATTACGACTCGGCAGTCGGCGCTGCATCTGTCAATCAGCAAAGGAAGTTCACACAGTGAAGCACTCGACTCCGCCACCAGGACAAAGACTGGTACCGACAGGGTACACACGCCCTTGTTTCGCGCTGGAGAAAGGCCATAGAACGGGATGGAGATTACGTGGAAAAATAGAGTGTGTAGATAAAACACTACTGCTTCGTGTGTGTAATTCTCATTATGTTCAATAAAGAATTGTTAAAGAAAAAGAATGCGGTGCTTTACTTCCTGGGCAACCCTGGTACATTATTTACCAAGAGGAATTCTGTTTGCTGTTCCGTAACTGATAAAGTATTTGTTTTCAAAATATATGTTTCGCAGGTGCCTTTTGCTTTCATTTCGTTTACGTACATTTTTTGTGGCTAGGGCCACAGGTTCAATCTCAAATGCTTTTTCGTGTACAGAGCAATTCAAAACGAATATAGCGGTTACATTCGGCTATAACTATTCAGTGCGTAGCGATACATGGATAAGAATTACAGAGAATGTACAGTATTGGACGAGGAGGATATTAGAGTTTAACGTCCCGTGGAGGTCATTAGAGACGGAGCGCAAGCTCGGATTAAGGAAGGAAGAGGCAGGAAATCGGCCGTGGCCTTCAAGGGAACCATCCCGACATTTGCCTGGAGAGATTTAGGGAAATCACGGAAACCTAAATCGGGATGGCCAAACGCTGCATTGAACCGTTGTCCTCCCGAATGCGAGTCCAAATCTACAGTATTATACCGGTAACCTGGAACGCAGTTAACCATTCTCAGCTACAGGCTGCCTATTTAAAGATATTGTGGGTTGCCTGTTTAACGACTTCCAGGGGCAACACAAATTTGCGTTTCAATATTTCACAAAAAGAGGGAGCCAAAAGTATGGTAACACGAAAAACAACACATTACGATGCCTACTACGATGTAGGTAACCCGTTAGCGTTCAAAACAGCTTCCAGTCATCTCGGAATGGATAAATACAGGTCCTGTGTGGATTTTAAGGGAGTCTTACAGCATTGTTCCTGCAAAATAGTGGGAAGTTCGGTAACACTGAGAGAGGCGATCATTCACCCTTTTTTCCAACGTAGACCACAAAGGCTCAATCATCTATAACATCGTGATGCGATAACTGTGGTGGCCAGGAGAGGTGCAACAGTTCATCCTCGCAGTAATGTGACCCAGCAGAGTAACAAAACGGCCCACGGAATAGCATAATATCCTTACCCATATCGTACCGAATCCTCGTCATCTTCCATTCTTGGGATATTAACTCGGCCAGAAGTTGGAAACAGTGTGAAACAGGATACATCGGACCAAATGACTTTCTTCCATTGCATCATAGTTCAAATTTTATGGCTTCAGCAGCACGTTTATGTTATAGGAATTTGCATCACTGATGAGTGGTTTTGGAATTCCAGCTCACGCTGAAATTTCCAGCTTCTGGGAGTTTTCTTTTTTGTCAGTGTTTTCAATACGTAGCAATTTAACTGTCAGTTTTGAGTGACACACAAAAATGGCAATTAAACTGCTATACATTGAAAACGGTAAAAAAAAGTGCAAACTTTCAACCAATTCGTCACCCGAGAGAAAGCTGTTTGGCTTAGAAATAAAGAATTAGACGCTGATCTGCCACCCGCTGAAGATGCCTTGTAATTAAGGCGAAACGCGTCTGTATGCACAAGATAAATAAAAAAATCTAACGAGCAACAGTGCAAAAGGCTTTTTTCTTTTGAGTCACTGTTACTTAAATTACTTAACACCCTTTCAGTATGACTGACAATGATATAATCCTGTACTCATTACTACGAGGACATGTTCAAATGTGTGTGAAATCATACGGGACTTAACTGCTAAGGTCATCAGTCCCTAAGCTTACACACTACTTAACCTAAATTTTCCTAAGGACAAACACACACACACCCATGCCCGAGGGAGGACTCGAACCTCCGCCGGGACCAGCCGCACAGTCCATGACTGCAGCGCCTCAGACCGCTCAGCTAATCCCGCGCGGCTACGAGGGCATTTCGAAAAGTAAGTTACACATTATTATGGCAGGCCAAGTAACTTTATTGAATGCTGCACTACCCTTCTTACTTGATATCCGATATCAGAACGGGGACGAACCCAACTTTGGTCACAGAACGCTTGCAGTGAGGATGGTGCGAGGTATGCCTTCTTCTGCCTCTCTGAGGCGTCGATCTACACAGCGGAGTTACGGGCATCTGTGAGACAATTTATTACGGCACACAGACGTACCAGCTCGAACTAATCATCACGGACTCCCAAAGCGTGTTGCAGAAATTACAATATTTAGCGTTGATAAACGGACTATCAGATATGTCTTGGATTTTTTGGAAGCTATAGCAGAGGCGCAGACATTGGGCATTGACATAATAAAATGAAACACCTACAGCCGTCGTTTTGAGATAATTTTATGATATTGTAACCAGTTTCGGTGACTCAATATTCCACCTTGAGTTGCTAGTTGCTTTTACAGTATTCTACGGAAGCCAGTTCATAGATGACATCTTGGGTTGTTCGACGTTCTGCCGGATATCAGCGTCGTACTTGCACGATATTTCGGTAACGTAGCTCGTTACCTTCATCAGGTGCGACCTGAGACTACTACTCGAGTGGACCTGGTCCAGTATTTATGCCTGTGGCCTTCCCCCTCCATCAGGCGCCCCCTTTGCGGTCCGCGCCCGCTCGCTGTGATCTTCGGGAGAATTGCTGTTCCCTTTTCCGTTTTGCTGTTCCCGGTCACTTTTATCTCTATTGACTCCATTATAGCACTGTCCCAAAATCTGGGCATCTGTGCTAGAAACTTGGTTTCTTCATAATTCATGGTATGACCTAGCTCTAGACAGTGTTCAGCAATGGCTGATTTTGTTGCCTGTCTTAATCGGGTGTGCCTCTGATGTTCCTTGCACGTGATATCTACTGTTCTTGTCGTCTGGCCAATTTAGGACATGCCACAGTGACCGATAATCTCATGAACCGTGACACGGGGTACCAGCTAAGTAGAGCTGTCGTCGGTGGCTCAGATTGATAGAGTGCCTGCCATGTAAGCAGGAGATCCCAGATTCGAGTCCCGGTCGGGGCACACATTTTCAGCTGTCCCCATCGAGGTATATCAACAACACCTGTCGGCATCTGAGGGTTTCAGTCAGTTATCATTTATTCTAGAGAAGCTGCACGGTCATCAATGGTACCTTTTCTTTTGAGAACAATACCTATCTTCATATATAGTTGAATGGCTACCCGACCACAGGTTGCGCGAAATCTTAGGGGAATCGTCACCTTAGTGGGCGCGAGTAATGATTGGATGGGAAAATATCTATTAGCAACATCACGTATGTGATTGTGGACAGTTGGGAGTGTGGATCTCACGGGAAGCGTGCAAGGGATAAGTCCCTGCAGTCGCGATATTCATCTGTGTCGTCGGTGGCTCAGATGGACTGCCGGCACGGTAGCTCAGCGTGTTCGGTCAGAGAGTTAGCTGCGCTCTGTAATAAAAAAACTGAGTTAATGGATCAACGACGACCTGAAACGGATGTCTAGCAACATCCGCCATGAGCAGATACAACGAACGAAAACGAACAAAATGATATATATATATATATATGTGTGTGTGTGTGTGTGTGTGTGTGTGTGTGTGTGTGTGTGTGGATAGAGTGTCTGACATGTAAGTATGAGATCCCGGGTTTGAGTCCCGGTCGGGGCACACATTTTCAGTTGTCCCCATCGAGGTATATCAACAACACCTGTCGGCAGCTTATCATTCAAATAACGTAGGCAGTTATGGCTTATTGTGGTGTCTCCCACAGCCATTGTTTCTTATGTACTTGTGGAGCACTTACTTCTCCACAATTTATGTCCGGAAATTCTTACACCCGCAACGAAACTTTTGTTGAGAAGGCTTATTGAGACCTGGTGGTCAAGGAAGGCAGGATTCGGTTACGATTGTGGACGGGGCCGTAATCAGTTTCTATTGGTTGGCTTTTCTTTTAATCACACACAATTTATTTAAAATCAACAACAAATTAAAATAACGGCAATAATTTAAGAATTGTTTCACGGCTGAAGGCCTTAATGAATTGATTAAACTTGCTTTAACTTACAATTACTGTTATTAAAATACAAAAGACAAGTGACCAAGGTCTTAAAGCTCGCTGCAAAATACAATTGCCAAATTAAAATTTTAATACAAGTAACGACACTCACAGTTGAAGGCCTTGATGATAAAAAATTAAGAATAGTTTCACGGCTGAAGGCCTTAATGGCAATAAATTAAGAATTGTATAACTTGTTACAACTTACAAACTACAGTTATTAAAATACTGAAAACAAATCACTTAGGTCTTAAAGGTTAACTGCTAAAATACAGTTGCCACATTAGAATTTTAGGACATGTAGCGACAGTCACGGCTGAAGGCCCTTAACGCCAATAATGGCAACTATTAAAAAAAAATTAACAATCATACTGTCAAACAGCAAGGCAATAGCAAAAGCTAATTTAAAAGACAGGCAACTGATCACCAAACAGTGAGATAAAATGATAGTAAACTTTATGGCACAACCGTTTAAACGTGCTGTAACGCCAGGAATGGCAATTATATTTAAAAAAAAATTAGAAACATACAATAAAACAGCAAATATAATAACAAGGTTAATTCAAAAGGACAAGCAACTGGTAGCTTGGTAATGCAAATGGTTCAAATGGCTCTGAGCACTATGGGACTTAACAAAATGGTTCAAATGGCTCTGAGCACTATGGGACTTAACAGCTGTGGTCATCAGTCCCCTAGAACTTAGAACTACTTAAACCTAACTAACCTAAGGACATCACACACATCCATGCCCGGGGCAGGATTCGAACCTGCGACCGTAGCAGTCGCACGTTGGTAATACAATAATAAAATAATAGCACCATAATAAAACACAAGGGCTAGTCACAGACGATGCTCCAGGAATCGACCTCTGAGTAGGTCAGGCCAAAAACACTTTCGCGAGCGATGAGAAATGCAGCGAAGAGTTGCATCCACTTCACAAGATGGTAACTGAGACTAGTGGCAGTCTAACGAATGACTAATGATAACATGCTGAAGCTACCTAACGTCCGATAACCAAAGCACCACGCCAAAGCCGGAACCGGCGGTCAGCACTACGTCCTCAGAATGCTGTGTTTGTGGCCGAGCGGTTCTAGGCGCTACAGTCTGCCTCGGGCATGGATGTGTGTGATGTCCTTAGGTTAGTTAGGTTTAAGGAGTTCTAAGTTCTAGGGGACTGATGACCTCAGAAGTCAAGTCTCATAGTGCTCAGAGCCATTTGAACCAATGCTGTGTTTCGAGCGTCCGAAAGGAGAAAGGAACCACTACTACCAGAGTAGAAGAAACACCAACCGACCCACAAATCAAGGAAACTGTCAAAACAACACGCCTTACCGGACAGCAGCGGCAAGGCGAGGAAACGTACACTGCCGTTACATACACTAACCTCCAGGACAGGTCACTGGAGCGTTAGCGGCCACCAGGCAGGAAAAATACCGCTGGTTGAACTTAACAAATAGTAACACATAGAATGCAGCAATTAGTAACAAGAAGTCGAGGAAATCTATTTAGATCCGCCTTCCCCAAGCACTCCACTCGCTGCTCCTCGTCTCGGCGACACTGCGAGCAGCAACACGAACCCATCTCACTGGAGAATCGCGAGATCTCACAACGGTTGAGGTTTCACTGCTAGAATTAAAATCCACTGAACTTAAAGCTTGTTGGATCCGGTTGACGACTAGGTCGTGTACCCTCGCGACCACAGCCATTCCATCTGGCAGTGCATGCGTGCCGCCAGTGGTCCCGGCATGTTCTCGCACTGCCCTCTTGGCTCCTCCGAAGTCCCCAACCGAACTGCTCACTCACACGACCCGGAAGAACAACGACGTCACCCCAAAGATAGGGCCACAGTTACTACATATCGATAACGCCGCTGCTGCCACTAGTGGACAGGCAACGCTTTCGAAACCAAGTGGCGCCAGCCAACACAAGAAGAATACAAACAACCGCAGCCATGTCAGCTATACAATACAGTCTGGCCTCCAACAGAGGACGGAAACCTAAAAACAGCACCAATGCGAGCCGCAGCACGGCTTACTTATAATCGCGCAAACTGTCCCGACACAATGCCATTGGTCTTGTAATCGCATTTTCGACGCACAGAACTGATTGTTTTCATTGTTCTCTTCAAAACATCGATTGCACGGCTTTAGTGTCTGCTACCTAGCCTCGCTTTGTTTCCAGTTCGGCACTGTCCTCGGTCGCTAAGCTCGGCAAGGTGTTCCAAACTTCCGTGGCCAAAGAAAAACCCTGTTCCCTGCCTTACACGAAACAGTTTTTACACATGTGAATCCAGTATAATAAAGTTCCTTTAGGAGTTGAACAGTTATTTACAACTAACGAACTATTCTACGTTGCATTCCAATTAACAACTCGTATCAATTTTTAAACATCCAAATATACACTGTCCAGTCACATCAGTGTCTCCACCCGTCAAAAGCCTGAGTAACTATCTTTTGGAGTGCGGGCCGATATGAGGCTTGCAGGATGGGAGTGCTACCGACAGGGATGTGGAGCCATGCCGACTCCAGTGTAGTGACAAACTGCGCTAAATTTCTCGGTTGAGGATCCATGATGCGAACGGCAGGATCGAGGTGGTTCCATAGATTCTAGATGGGTTTAAATCCTGGGAATTTGGTGGTCGGGGAGCACGGTAAACTCACCCTGGTGCTCTTAGCCATGCATGTAAACTGCAAGTGCATGTAGGGGTAAAAATGGTCTCCAAGGATGGATGCATACTTGTATTAATCCACTGTGCCTTCCAGAATGCTGAGTTCAACCAGTGATTACCACGAAAACAAGTAGTAGGCCAAAACGCTCCCTCCTACGGCCTGGAACCTTCCGACGCTTGTTGTAAGGTGTTTCCCGTCTGTCAGATGGAGCATAAAACATTATTGGTGTGAAAAGACCATATGTCGCCACCTAGTATTCGCCCAGTTGCAGTATTGGCGTGCAAACTCCAGCCTTTCTCGGCGGTGAACAGCAGTCAGCATGGATGCATGAACCAGGGACCCGGTGTAGAAACCCATACGCATCAACGTTCGCTGATAGATCGTTGAGGAGACACTGCTGGTGTCCTGTAGTTCACCCGAACGGTCAGTTGCTCAACAAATGCACGTCTGTTCGCCCGTAGACATCGCCGCAGCTACAGTTTACACATGTATATTAGTTGTGGTGTATCACAGTTGCCTCGGCGCCGGTTTTGAATAGCGCTATTTTGTCAAGCACGGTATACTTTAAACACGATGGCACGCGAACATTTAACAGACTTAGCCATTTCGGAAATGCTTCCACCCTTCGCCCGAAAGCCAATGATCAGACCCTTTTGGGCGTCAGATAAACAGCTCCGTTTCCTCAGTACGACAACGACCGCAATGTTTTCGACGTCTCCCCGACACGTTTTATACAGGGTGAAAAGTATTTAAACCGACAAACTCTGGGTGGTTGTAGGGGACATCAAATGGTTCAAATGGCTCTGAGCACTATGGGACTCAACTTCTGTGGTCATCAGTCCCCGAGAACTTAGAACTACTTAAACCGAACTAACCTAAGGACATCACACACATCCATGCCCGAGGCAGGATTCGAACCTGCGACGTAGGGGACATCAAAACAAATATTTTTCCCTAATGTCATTTTTTCCTGTGAGGAGTATTTAAACCGGTAGAGGCAGATTTCTCTGGCAGCAAATTAATTAAACCAAAATACACTTTTCCATTTTTTTATGACCAAGAGACAACACATTAACACAACCCAATTTCAATTACAGTGGGTTTTCAAAAATGCCTCCATTGACACGTAAACAAAGGTTACACGGTCGGATCATGTTCTGTCTGACACGGGCAAAAACCCCAGGAGTATCCTGAATTGTTCCTGCTGCTGCTACTATCCGGGCAACAAGATCCTCTTCTGATGCAACAGGGGTTGCGTAAACAAGGTTGCGCATCACTCACCAAGCAGAAAAGTCCAGAGTGGACATATCTGGGGATCGAGCAGGCCATGGTACAGGACCACCTCTGCCAATCCACGTTCCTGGGAACCGACGGTCCAGGAAACGACGCACACGACTACTGAAATGTGTCGGCGCCCCGTCATGTTGGAATCACAAGCGTTGTCTTGTAGGGATCGGGACGTCTTCCAGCAATTATGGCAACGCTCTGGCGAGAAAATTGTAATAGTGCCTGCCATTTAATGGCCTAGGCAACAGATACGGCTCAATTAAATAGTTCCCAATAACACCGACCCACACATTAACGAAGAACCGCACTTGATGAGCGCTAGTAATTGTGGCATGTGGGTTATCCTCACTCCAAACATGCGAATTGTGCATGTTGAAGACTCCATCACGCCCGAACGTTGCTTCATCAGTAAACAACACAGAGGATGGAAATGTAGGCTGCACTTCACACTGTTCCAGGTACCACTGCGAAAACTGTGCCCCGGGTGGATAATCAACTGGTTCTAGGTTGTGGACGCGCAGTAAGTGAAATTGACGTAACAATTGCTCTCGAGGGACTGTTCTTACATTCGTCTAATTCGTCCCCATGTTACGTGCAATTACACGAGTGCTGATTGAAGGATCCCGCTCCACATGCTGCAAGACAGCTTCCTCAAATTGCAGCTTTCTTACCGTGCGACGGCGTCCCTGTCCAGGTAATCTGCTAAATGACCCGGTCTCATGCAGACGTTGGTACACAGCAGCAAAGGTCTTATGATGCGGGATACGGCGATTAGGATATTGTTGTTGATAAACCCGCTGTGCAGTTCGTCCGTTGTGGTGCGCTACGTAAGTACGCACCAACCATATCAGTGTACTCACTCCAGGTGTAGCGCTCCATTAGTAAACACAGACAAAGCACTACTACACTGGTGGACAGCAGTTGCCTACAACTGAAGAGCGTAATACGCCCTCTAACAACTGAAGATCGTAATACAGCCTCTAACAACTGAAGAGCGTAATACGGCCTCCACTGGTTTAAATAATCTTCGTAGGACAAAATGACATTAGGGAAAAATATTTGTTTTGATGTCCCCTACATCCTCCCAGAGTTTGTCGGTTTAAATACTTTTCACCCTGTATAGCTTCCACTCCAAGTGCTCTCGCCTGCTGTGTGTGAGTGATTATTGCACGTTAACATCGAAAATAGCTGGTCGTCACGTTAATGTGACTATTCCGTATATCATGGTTAGATAAGCTTTCTTTTATAATTCAGTATCGATTCAACATAATATTTTTACCAATATACAATGTCATAAAAAAGTTTTAAATTGTTCAGCGTGTAGACATGTACTTTGTTGCTCGAACAGTCCACGGGTACACTGCCGGTTCATAGTGTCCAACGGGTACAATATTTCGGCGATCAGACATGTCGCCATCGTCAGGTGCGCTGACGAACTGAGCCCTGAGGGCGGGGGGCCGATTTAAATCCCCTCCCCCGCGGGCCGCTCTCTTCGCCGTCCTCGCCCGCGCGCCGGCGGTCACGAAGACGTGGGCGTCGGAATCTGTCGTAGCGTCGATGTGCTAGCTACGTCCTCCCTGGTCGCCAGTTCGTACTTAAGAAGACTCTCAGCAAGAAGTACGAACTGGCGACCAGGGAGGACGTAGCTAGCACATCGACGCTACGACAGATTCCGACGCCCACGTCTTCGCGACCGCCGGCGCGCGGGCGCGGATGGCGAAGAGAGCGGCCCGCGGGGGAGGGGATTTAAATCGGCCGCCCGCCCTCAGGGGCTCAGTTCCTCAGCGCACCTGACGATGGCGACATGTCTGATCGCCGAAATATTGTGCCCGTTGGACACTATGAACCGGCAGTATACCCGTGGACTGTTCGAGCAACAAATACGCCGGGAGAAACTGAAGAACCATATGTACTTTGTTGTTGTTCCGTTACCAACTGTGATCCTTTGTGCGCAGCGCAACGAACGGCGGGAGCGCGAGCAGCGGGAGCTGGCCAAGCAGCAGCAGCTGAAGAACGAGGAGATGCACCGCGAGGCGCAGCTGGCCGCCTCCAGCTACGAGTGCTCGCGCACCGACTCCAGCTCAGACACCACAGACTCCTACTTCGCCACCCAGGTCAGTTTACTGCCAAAAGCTCCCTCTCGTTAATGTTCCTTTCTCAGGCGGTGCCCTTTTATCCGTTGCGTCGCCTTCTGTACACTGACGAGCCAAAACATTATATACCGAGCGAGGTGGCGCAGTGGTTAGCACACTGGACTCGCATTCGGAAGGACGACGGTTCAATCCCGTCTCCAGCCATCCTGATTTAGGTTTTCCGTGATTTCCCTAAATCGCTTCAGGCAAATGCCGGGATGGTTCCTTTGAAAGGGCACGGCCGATTTCCTTCCCAATCCTTCCCTAACCCGAGCATGAGCTCCGTCTCTAATGACCTCGTTGTCGACGGGACGTTAAACACTAACCACCACCACCACCACCACCACCAAAACATTATGACCACCTCAGGTTACCTTCCATTCAAAAGGCTGTTGCACGCAGTGACTGTTATATATTTCTTTTTTTTTGTTTTTTGTCAATAATCTACTGACTGGTTTGATGCGGCCCGCCACGAATTCCTTTCCTGTGCTAACCTCTTCATCTCACAGTAGCACTTGCAACCTACGTCCTCAATTATTTGCTTGACGTATTCCAATCTCTGTCTTCCTCTACAGTTTTTGCCCTCTACAGCTCCCTCTAGTACCATGGAAGTCATTCCCTCATGTCTTAGCAGATGTCATATCATCCTGTCCCTTCTCCTTATCAATGTTTTCCACATATTCCTTTCCTCTCCGATTCTGCGTAGAACCTCCTCATTCCTTACCTTATCAGTCCACCTAATTTTTAACATTCGTCTATAGCACCACATCTCAAATGCTTCGATTCTCTTCTCTTCCGGTTTTCCCACAGTCCATGTTTCACTACCATACAATGCTGTACTCCAGACGTACATCCTCAGAAATTTCTTCCTCAAATTAAGGCCGGTATTTGATATTAGTAGACTTCTCTTGGCCAGAAATGCCTTTTTTGCCATAGCGAGTCTGCTTTTGATGTCCTCCTTGCTCCGTCCGTCATTGGTTATTTTACTGCCTAGGTAGCAGAATTCCTTAACTTCATTGACTTCGTGACCATCAATCCTGATGTTAAGTTTCTCGCTGTTCTCATTTCTACTACTTCTCATTACCTTCGTCTTTCTCCGATTTACTCTCAAACCATACTGTGTACTCATTAGACTGTCCATTCCGTTCAGCAGATCATTTAATTCTCCTTCACTTTTACTCAGGATAGCAATGTCATCAGCGAATCGTATCATTGATATCCTTTCACCTTGTATTTTAATTCCACTCCTGAACCTTTCTTTTATTTCCATCATTGCTTCCTCGATGTACAGATTGAAGAGTAGGGGCGAAAGGCTACAGCCTTGTCTTACACCCTTCTTAATACGAGCGCTTCGTTCTTGATCGTCCACTCTTATTATTCCCTCTTGGTTGTTGTACATATTGTATATGACCTGTCTCTCCCTATAGCTTACCCCTACTTTTGTCAGAATCTCGAACAACTTGCACCATTTTATATTTTCGAACGCTTTTTCCATGTCGACAAATCCTATCAAAGTGTCTTGATTTTTCTTTAGCCTTGCTTCCATTATTACCCGTAACGTCAGAATTGCCTCACTCGTCCGTTTACTTTTCCTAAAGCCAAACTGATCGTCACCTAGCGCATTCTCAATTTTCTTTTCCATTCTTCTGTATATTATTCTTGTAAGCAGCTTCGATGCATGAGCTGTTAAGCTGATTGTGCGATAATTCTCGCACTAGTCAGCTCTTGCCGTCTTCGGAATTGTGTGGATGATGCTTTTCCGAAAGTCAGATGGTATATCGCCAGACTCATATATTCTACACACCAACGTGAATAGTCGTTTTGTTGCCACTTCCCCCAATGATTTTAGAAATTCTGATGGAATGTTATCTATCCCTTCTGCCTTATTTGACCGTAAGTCCTCCAAAGCTCTTTTAAATTCCGATTCTAATACTGGATCCCCTATCTCTTCTAAATCAACTCCTGTTTCTTCTTCTATCACATCAGACAAATCTTCACCCTCATAGAGGCTTTCAATGTATTCTTTCCACCTATCTGCTCTCTCTTCTGCATTTAAGAGTGGAATTCCCGTTGCACTCTTAATGTTACCACCGTTGCTTTTAATGTCACCAAAGGTTGTTTTGACTTTCCTGTATGCTGAGTCTGTCCTTCCGACAGTCATATCTTTTTCGATGTCTTCACATTTTTCCTGCAGCCATTTCGTCTTTGCTTCCCTGCACTTCCTATTTATTTCATTCCTCAGCAACTTGTATTTCTGTATTCCTGATTTTCCCGGAACATGTTTGTACGTCCTCCTTTCATCAATCAACTGAAGTATTTCTTTTGTTACCCATGGTTTCTTCGCAGCTACCTTCTTTGTACCTATGTTTTCCTTCCCAACTTCTGTGATGGCCCTTTTTAGAGATGTCCATTCCTCTTCTTCAACTGTATTGCCTACTGCGCTATTCCTTATTGCTGTATCTATAGCGTTAGAGAACTTCAAACGTATCTCGTCATTCCTTACTACTTCCGTATCCCACTTATTTGCGTATTGATTCTTCCTGACTAATGTCTTGAACTTCAGCCTACTCTTCATCACTACTATATGGTGATCTGAGTCTATATCTGCTCCTGGGTACGCCTTACAGTCCAGTATCTGATTTCGGAATCTATGTCTGACCATGATGTAATCTAATTGAAATCTTCCCGTATCTCCCGGCATTTTCCAAGTATACCTCCTCCTCTTGTGATTCTTGAACAGGGTATTCGCTATTACTAGCTGAAACTTGTTACAGAATTCAATTAGTCTTTCTCCTCTTTCATTCCTTGTCCCAAGCCCATATTCTCCTGTAACCTTTTCTTCTACTCCTTCCCCTACAACTGCATTCCAGTCGCCCATGACTATTAGATTTTCGTCCCCCTTTACATACTGCATTACCCTTTCAATATCCTCATACACTTTCTCTATCTGTTCATCTTCAGCTTGCGACGTCGGCATGTATACCTGAACTATCGTTATCGGTGTTGGTCTGCTGTCGATTCTGATTAGGACAACCCGGTCACTGAACTGTTCACAGTAACACACCCTCTGCCCTACCTTCCTATTCATAACGAATCCTACACCTGTTATACCATTTTCTGCTGCTGTTGATATTACCCGATACTGATCTGACCAGAAATCCTTGTCTTCCTTCCACTTCACTTCACTGACCCCTACTAAATCTAGATCGAGCCTTTGCATTTCCCTTTTAAGATTTTCTAGTTTCCCTACCACGTTCAAGTTTCTGACATTCCACGCCCCGACTCGTAGAACGTTATCCTTTCGTTGATTATTCAATCTTTTTCTCGTGGTAACCTCCCCCTTGGCAGTCCCCTCCCGGAGATCCGAATGGGGGACTATTCCGGAATCTTTTGCCAATGGAGAGATCATCATGACACTTCTTCAATTACAGGCCACATGTCCTGTGGATACACGTTACGTGTCTTTAATGCAGTGGTTTCCATTGCCTTCTGCATCCTCATGTCGTTGATCATTGCTGATTCTTCCGCCTTTAGGGGCAATTTCCCACCCCTTGGACAAGAGAGTGCCCTGAACCTCTATCCGCTCCTCCGCCCTCTTTGACAAGACCGTTGGCAGAATGAGGCTGACTTGTTATGCCGGAAGTCTTCGGCCGCCAATGCTGATTATTTATCAAAATTTAGGCAGTCGCGGGGATAGAACCCGGGACCGAAGACGTTTTTGATTATGAATCAAAGACGCTACTCCTAGACCACGGGATATCTCGTGACTGTTATATTGACTTGCAAACAACAGATTTCAGCTATCAGTCGTCCTTCTTAAATTTTATTGGCAGATCTAGATTTCAGCTAGAAACTAGCAATTCTCAATGCTAAGAAAACAAGAGGTACATACACTACTGACCATTAAAATTGCTACACCAAGAAGAAATGCAGATGATAAACGGGTATTCATTGGACAAATATATAATACTAGAACTGACATGTGATTATGTTTTCACGCAATGTGGGTGCATAGATCCTGAGAAATCAGTACCCAGAACAACCAAATCTGGCCGTAATACCGGCCTTGATACACCTGGGCATTGAGTGAAACAGAGCTTGGATGGCGTGTACAGGTACAGCTGCCCATGCAGCTTCAACACGATACCACAGTTCATCAAGAGTAGTGACTGGCGTATTGTGACGAGCCAGTAGCTCGGCCACCATTGACCAGACGTTTTCAGTCCGCGAGAGATCTGGAGAATGTGCTGGCCAGGGCAGCAGTCGAACATTTTCTGTATCCAGAAAAGCCCGTACAGGAACTGCAACATGCGGTAGTGCATTATCCTGCTGAAATGTAGGGTTTCGCAGGGATCGAATGAAGGGTAGAGCCACGGGTCGTAACACATCAGAAATGTAACGTCCACTGTTCAAAGTGCCGTCAATGCGAACAAGAGGTGACGGAGACGTCTAACCAATGGCACCCCATACCATCACGCAGGGTGATACGCCAGTATGGCGATGACGAATATACGCTTCCAATGTGCTAGTGATATGAGGCCGTTGGTATCCAGCACGGCGTTCCGTATTACCCTCCTGAACCCACCGATTCCATATTCTGCTAACAGTCATTGGATCTCGACTAACGCGAGCAGCCATGTCGCGATATGATAAACCGCAATCGCGATAGGCTACAATCCGACCTTTATCAAAGTCGGAAACGTGATGGTAAGCATTTGTCCTCCTTACACGAGGCATCACAACAACGTTTCACCAGGCAACGCCGGTCAACTGCTGTTTGTGTATGAGAAACCGGTTGCAAACTTTCCTCATGTCAGTACGTTGTAGGTGTCGCCACCGTCGCCAACGTTGTGTGAATGCTCTGAAAAGCTAATCGTTTGCATATCACAGCATCTTCTTCCTGTCTGTTAAATTTCGCGTCTGTAGCACGTCATCTTCGTGGTGTAGCAATTTTAATGGCAGTAGTGTAGTTATAGATGTCATAATGCATGTAATGCCTGTTGGTCGGGCTTCATCCACAGTTAATTGAATACTAATGTTTGCGGAAGGCGGACTGTCCGGAGAACACATCGGTTGGTTACATGGCGCCATCTATGTGAACTACGTATAAACCTCAAGGGAAGTAAACCACTTCAAATTTAATTACACAAAATGAAACATAAGTAAAATTCTTACATTGTTGTCCGACGTATTTCATATTTATCATCAAGTAACATAATTTCCATGTCCACTCCTTGTGAGTCCGTTATTATTATTAAAACATTTAAATTACGTCACGTGGGTAAAACTTTTTTGAATTTTCTAAAACACTTTTTTTAGTATTTAAAACACTAGAAGACACGTGCTGTGTACACATGTTAGTTGATATCGCTTAAACATATTTATTTTAAATTATATCTTCCTTTATTAAAACATAGTAAGTATATTGTTCATCATATTTACTAAATAGTTCATAGATGGCGCCAAACATCAGTCAGCTGCATGATTATTACAATTTGGCTATTCCGCTATAGATATAGAGGGTGCTAACCTCTTTCTCTCTTAAAACCGATTTTCCTTGTGAATGCAAATATAATATAATATAATATAAAAATAAATATATTTAAGCCACATCAACTAATATGTGTTACACAGCACGTGTATTCTAGTGTTGTATAAATTTAAAAAAAATGTTTTAAAATATTCAAAAAAGTTTTATCCACCTGACGTAATTTAAATGTTTTAATAAAAATAACGGACTCAAGGAGTGAACCTGGAAATTTTATTACTTGGTGATAAATATGAAATAAATCGGACTACAATGTTAGAATTTCACTTATGTTTCATTTTGTGTAATTAAATTTGAAGTGGTTTACTTCCCTTGAGGTTCATACGTAGTTCATATAGATGGCGCCATGTAACCAACCGGAGTGTTCTCCATACAGCCCGCCTTCCGCAAATAGTAGTATTCAATGAACTGTGGATGAAGCCGGAGCAACATGCATTACATCCATTGATCAAAAATGATAGTGATACGTAATATACAAGCCATATGAGTTAAGCCATTAATTGCAGCTTTTTGATGACACCATCTAACTATGTACCTTTTGTATTCTTAGCATTGAGAATCGCTAGTTTCTAGCTGAAATTTAGATCTGCCAATAAAATTTAAGAAGGACGACTGATAACTGAAATCTATTATTTACAAGATTATGACCACCTGCTTAAACGCGTATGGGTCCACATCTGGAACGCAATTCGGCGGTTATTCTGCGTGCAGTGGATTCGATAAGTAACTTGATAGCTTTCCAGAGATTTGTGGCACTAGATGCCTACGCACAGGTCACATACTTTCCTTAATTTACACGCTGCTGGTTAGCGGGCACCGAGATAGCGCGCGATAGCGTCCCAGTTGGGTTTCATCGGATTCAGACAAGCCGCATTTGATGGCCATGACATTAACGTGAGTCCACTATCATACTCCTGAAACCATTGCAGCATTCTGGCTTCGTGACACTGACAGTTATCCTGTTGGAAGGTGCTACCGCTATTGAGGGGACATCAATCATAAGGAGTTACAGGTGGTCCCTAATAATGTTCACGTAGTCCGCTGCTGCCATGGTTCCTCCTGTTAGAACCGCAGGTCTCGTGGATGCCCAGATGAATGTCCCACTGTTCCCACCGGCCTGCGTCCATGGCGCGCTGCATGTTTCTAGCAGCCGTTCGTCTGGATGCCGGCGTATCTGGACAAGACCATCCTGCCTGGTTTAAAATAAACGGGATTCATCCGACCAGGCGACACGATTTCATTGATCCGCGGTCCAATCACGATGATTCCATGCCCACGGTAATCGTAACTGACGATGCTGTTGGGGCAACATGGGAACACGTTGGGGTCCTCTGCTGCGGAACACCGTGAGGTACGCGGTGTGCTCCGAAACGCTTTTGCCTGCGCCAGCATTGTGTTCTGTCGTCAGATCTGCCACAGATCGCAGCCTATCCTGCTTTAGAGAGCGGACAATCCTTCGATCTCTACTTTCTGTGGCGATGTATGGACGTTTAACTTCTTGCCGTCTACTTGTGGTTCAGAATTCTTCTACCACTTTACAAAGATACTCACGACAGTAGCACTCATACAGTCGAACAGCTTCGCCGTTCGAGATAATCGCTCCCAGGCACGGGGGCACAGCAGTCTGGCTTTCGTCAAAGTCGCTTAAGTCGGCGGATTAGTCCATTTGCGGCACTTATAGTCAAATGATTCCACATTCGCCGCTGCTCCGTTCACACAGGGCGATCCACTAGGAATGGTCAATATTCCGGGATATGACAGACAGGCCGATGACATTGTAATTCTGTCAGAGACAGCAAAAGACTTGGAGGAGCAGTTGAACGGAATGGACAGTGTATTGAAAGGAGGATATAAGATGAAACGAGGATAATGGAATGTAGTCGAATTAAATCGGGTGATGCTGAGGGAATTAAATTAGGAAATGAGACACTTAAAGTAGTAAAGGAGCAAAATAACTGATGATGGTCGAACTAGAGAGGATATAAAATGTAGACTGGCAGTGGCAAGGAAAGCGTCTCTGAAGAAGAGAAATTTGTTACCATTGAATATAGATTTAAATGTCAGGAAGTCGTTTCTGAAAGTATTCGTATGGAGTGTAGCCATGCATGGAAGTGAAACACGGACGTTAAGAAGTTTGGACAAGACGAGAACAGAAGTTTTCAAAGTGTGGTGCTTCAGAAGAATGCTGAAGATTAGATGGGTAGATCACATAACTAATGAGGAGATGCTGAATAGAACTGGGGAGAAGAGGCACAACTTGACTAGAAGAAGGGATCGGTTGGTAGGACATGTTCTGAGGCATCAAGGGATCACCAATTTAGTATTGGAGGGTAAAAATCGTAGAGGAAGACCAAGAGATGAATGCACTAAGCAGATTCAGAGGGATTTAGGTTGCAGTAGGTACTGGGAGATGAAGAATCTTGCACAGGATAGAGTAGCATGGAGAGCTGCATCAAACCAGTCTCAGGACTGAAGACCACTACAACAACAACATGACAAACACGGTCATTCGAAGCAAAAAAGTCTAGCAAACATGGGCTCCAAAATGCGCACTTCAAGAGCTATGAGCAGTTCTTCATCTTCAACCACAATCACTCTGCTTTCCCCAGGTTAAGAGGTGATGGTATTGACCAAAACAAGAAAAAACTGTCCGGTAACATGGGCTCGAAACTGCCCACCTTAAGAGCTAAGAGCACTTGTCCATTTTCGCTACTGTTAAACACATCTCTTCTACTGAATAAGTGCTTGTAGCTCTTAACTTATGCATTTTAGAGTCCATGTTTACTAGACAGTTTTTTCTTGTTTTGGTCCATACAGCCTCCCACCTAAATGTGGAAGGCAAAGAGCTAGCAGTAAAACACATATGTTTCACTATATCAAAGAGGGTGCTCATAGCTCTTAAGTTATGTTTTTTAGACCCACGTTTACTAGACTTTTTTGCTTCGAATGATCGTTCCTGTCATATCCCCGAATGTTAACCATTACTCCTGTGACACCCTGTATACTTCTGTTACCGAGTCATGTGTCCGCAACAAGCAACTTAGCGGTGGGTAGTGGTCATAATGTTTTGACTCATCGGTGTATGTCGCTGCCTTTTTATGGAGTAAGTTTGATGAGGGGGTCACATTATGGGCCATTAAGAACGGACAAAACATCCTGTAAAATGCGCTCTGTTCTCAATGGTTCCCGAATGACAGCCCTCTGGGACTGTAAATTAAGTAATTGGTACACGTGACATAGAATTAACAGTTCCTTACTTCTTGTGCCATGTGGTTATAATTGAAGTGAAGCTACTCACAGAGGTCTAATGTGGATGGTAATTATCATATGGCAGTCTGAACCGTGGTACTACCCCGTTCATTAGAAAATCAAAATTACAATCTCACCATAGTTATTTAAATGAAATAGGAAGCCCTGGATTACTGGTGATGGACAAGCTTGTGATTGTTTTTCAATTTTAACTTGACTCAAAACAGACTTTATTATAAACTTCAATTCGGGCATTTGCCCCTTTACTGATGCAATATACCAATCTTCACTTTGATTGAATTACATAAACACGAATGACAATCATTATTTTACGTCCGCAACCAAAATCATTGACAGTAGGCACGGTGAATAATCAATCACAAACAATCGTTCTTGTTTAACCGTGTCTCAAGAGACTAATAATACAATACACTTCCAACCGAAGTTACACAGCCACATAATACCACAACTTCATAAAGAACAAAGACATCTTAAAGCTTAATAAAACTGAACTACCCACGTAAAGGTGCACAGTGAAACATGCTTATACCAAAAATACAAAGTGGGCCAACCAAGGTAGCAAAACTTGCACACAGGAATAATAACAAGTTTCACGTTCATTAAAGACACACAAATGATTAACATAAGAGTTAAATAAGAAGGGCTAGTAGTAACTCAGTCAATAAACTTACTTACAGAAGCGCCATTATTAACAAGGTGGCCTCACTTAACAAACGGACATAATGACTTAGAATGATTCCCAAATTGCACTTAACTTTAGAGAACAGCGTTAAGGCCCACAGCAGTGTTTGGAAGCAATAACGCTACGGCCGGCAGGCTATACCAGCGTTCACTCCCCACGGCTTGGGCACAGTGTCACATACCAGGCGGTATATATTTATATACAATCCGACCGGCCTCACAATGAGCGGTTCTAACAAGAATCCATAACCGCGCCGACGACAGGGAACGACCAGTCTTAACAAATGGCCTGTAGCACAAATAGATTGCAATGAAAACAAGGTCAAATCATAGCCACACTGAAATATATAATAACCACGCCCCCAGATTCTTAAGGAGCAATACTCTAACATTACCCGTGTCCCAGTAAATTAGCAGGAAACTTAAAGATCACTTTCAGTTGCCTTAAGGCACTTTCAACATTAAATAAACATACCAAATGTTGCCGTGACAAATGATTAAACCGTTAACTCTACGGCTGCCGGGCACGTACACAACCGCAGCCAGTCCCAAAGCGGACAATATGCCCTAAAACAAGTTAAAATTTGCGTGAAAACCACTTAAAACACACACTCCACAGATGATCAAAAACGGAATGAGGAACATCAGCCTCCTTAAAATAGCCACTGTGGAACCAAGTTCAGAACCATCTCCGGTAGCTAACCATGTCACAGTAAGTTTCAATAATCTTCTTAGTTAAACACAGAATAAAAGTCATACGTAACTTGGAGCTTGCAAATTACGAGCTGGGAAGCAATTCAGCGTGATACGACTAACCCACCACAATTTTGCACGTCAATGATCGGCATTGTACATCCAGTGCGAGCCAAAAGACAAGGGCGGCGAGCACGGCGAGGCCCATGCACCACTGTTAGGGAAGCGGGCTTGTTTTCAACACAAGTTGGCTCGTTGAACGCCGACCGGAGACTCACTCGTCACACGTGTACCATGAAAACCGCCTGGGGGAGCAGTCAAAGATAGCAGGACAGCCGAATATCGATATCAGTGATGCAAATGGAAAACCCTAGCTCCAGCCGCCACGGCTCACAGTGAAGCTTGGTAGATATTCTAATGTGTTAATGTGAAACCGATTTACGCTAGAAAAAATTAGTTCCAGTTTTGGCCACCATGTGCAAATCTGACACTGCAAATGCAAAAAAGACGTATAAAAATGTTTCCATATGTAATCGATTAGGACGGGGCAGCAAAAATCAAACAAGTGAGAAAAGCATAATGTTGATTTTATTGTTATCGGCCGCTTACAGAAGTTGTTCAGTATGAATACCGGACACGACGACGAGATGCTGCGTCCGTAAAACGACGTGATTAACAGTTGCTCGCTGCAGTTTTGGTGGATTCTGAGCAACGTGTTCCTGTATATTGGCCTTCAGATCAGATAAGAGATCTCACGTGTCCCTGGTAAACGGGTTCGTTTAGATATCCCCAGAACCAAAAGTCGCATAGATTGAGACCAGGTGACCTTGCAGACCATGTATCTGGAAAACCTCTGGAGTTAACACGTTCGTGGAAGGTTGCAATAAGATTTTTCACTGGACGAACAACATGAAGAGTTACCCCGTCTTGCATCAAAAAAGTTGCCCTCTTCCACAGAGGGAATCATATGTTGTACAAGGAAGTTCCGAAAATGTGCAGACGTCACGGTACAGATGACAGGTCTTCTGGGTGTACTCTCTTCAAAGAAGACCTGATCGAGAGTAAATTTGCTTGTGAATCCACACCACACAGTACATACAGTGATCGCATTTGCTCTTGGTGCACAACACGTGATTTAACAATACCCTAAATTAGGCATTTCTCTGTGTTCACTGCCTATTGTAGTGTAAAATACGCCTCGTCACTCCATAGAATATTGCCCAGCCACAGGTCATCAACTTCGAACCGTGCCAGAAACCGAAGAGCAAATTCAGAACATCGCTGCAGGTCATGAGGTTTATTTTTCAGCACCATATGGATCAGCGTAAAATAGATCGCAAAACTTGCCGTACTGTTGACCTTGGGGTGGATAATTCTTGTGACACTGCACGACCACTAGCTACACCCGAAGCGCGTGATGCCTGGTCAGTTACAGCAATCTCGTCAATAAATTCCACCAGGATAGGACTCCTTCCTCTTCCAGGTACCACACCAAACTCACCCGTGTTCCCTATTTTTAAAATGATCTTTTTAAGCCATTTAATGACATCGATCCTCTCCTCAGGCTTTTCAGTCGACGATATTCTATCGATGCAACGCTATTCGCTGCCGTTGACATAAAACGGTTTCACTAACAGTTCACTGTCTCTTTTCTCAATAATCATACTCTTCACTCAAGTTATGGGTTGCAAATGACAGCGTGGATGTCATAGCGTCAGATAAACTCTGTAAAAAGCCAGCTTTGCATCTGGTGGCCACAATTGGAGTTAATTATTTTTCCTGCGTAAATACGTTCGGCATTAACGTAACAAAATTACAGCCCACACTGGGCATCCGTGAGTAGCTGCACTTTAATTACAACCACCCGGTATTACAACGGCAATCTCACTTTACAAGTCATGACAAATAGCAAGCAGTAGATGCTTGAGAACAGATCGATTCCGCCCTCCTAGGTTTCGAAAATACATTCCACACTGCCCTACATTGTCGCCTACTAACCCAGATACGATTATATGGAGTAGCTCCGCAAATACTCTGGTGCGCAAAACTGTAGAACGAAAGTAACTTTCGCATGAAGTGTCACTGCCAAGTAACATAATTCTGCGAAGCTTGGACCATACATAGAAAGAGAACTGCTACACTGTAGTACAGAAGCTAACTGAGGGAAATACGCTATGAGACGGACAGAAAAAACACTTTAATTCAAAGACAAAACTATACTCAACTCACCGGGAGTCATGACAGTCCCCTGTCACTATAAAACACGGGACATAGTTCGTGTGATCACCACGAACGGCAGTGCGTGCTCTGCAAAGTGCTTCCGTGCAGACCACAAGGTTGGTAAAGAGATTAGGGTGGTTGTAGAAGTACACTACTGGCCATCAAAATTGCTACACCATGAAGAAATGCAGATGATAAACGGCTATAAATTGGACAAATATATTATACTAGAACTGACATGTGATTACATTTTCACGCAATTTGGGTGCATAGATGCTGAGAAATTATATCCAGAACAACCACCTCTGACCGTAATAACGGCCTTGATACGCCTGGGAATTGAGTCCAACAGAGTTTAGATGGCGTGTACAGGTACAGCTGCCCATGCAGATTCAACACGATACCACAGTTCATCAAAAGTAGTGACTCGCGTATTGTGACGAGCCAGTTGCTCGGCCACCATTGACTAGACGTTTTCAATTGGTGAGAGATCTGGAGAATGTGCTGGCCAGGGCAGCAGTCGAACATCTTCTGTATCCAGAAAGGCCCGTACAGGACCTGCAACATGCGGTCATGCATTATTCTGCTGAAATGTAGGGTTTCGCAGGGATCGAATGAAGGGTAGAGCCACGGGTCGTAACACATCAGAAATGTAACGTCCACTGTTCAAAGTCCCGTCAATGCGAACAAGAGGCGACCGAGACGTGTAACCAATGGCATCCCATACCATAACGCCGGGTGATACGCCAGTATGCCGATGACGAATACACGCTTCCAATGTGCGTTCACCGCGATGTCGCCAAACACGGATGCGACCATCATGATGCTGTAAACAGAACCTGGATTCATCCCAAAAAATGACGTTTTGCAATTCGAGTACCCAGGTTCGTCGTTGAGTACACCATTGCAGGCGCTCCTGTCTGTGATGCAGCGGCAAGGGTAACCGCAGCCATGATCTCCGAGCTGATAGTCCATGCTGCTGCAAACGTTGTCGAACTGTTCGTGCAGATGTTTGTTGTCCTGCAAACGTCCCCCTCTGTTGACTCAGGGATCGAGACGTGGCTGCACGATCCATTACAGCCATGCGGATAAGATGCCTGTCATCTCGACTGCTAGTGATACGAGGCCGTTGGGATCCAGCACGGCGTTCCGTACTACCCTCCTGAAACCACCGATTCCATATTCTGCTAACAGTCATTGGATCTCGACTAACGCGAGCAGCCATGTCGCGATATGATAAACCGCAATCGCGGTAGGCTACGATCCGACCTTTATCATAGTCGGAAACGTGATGGCACGCATTTCTCCTTCTTACACGAGGCATCACAACAACGTTTCACCAGGCAACGCTAGTCAACTGCTGTTTGTGTATGACAAATCAGTAGGAAACTTTCCTCATGTCAGTACGTTGTAGGTGTCGCCACCGGCGCCAACGTTATGTGAATGCTCTGAAAAGCTAATCATTTGCATATCACAGCATCTTCTTCCTGTCGGTTAAATTTCGCGGCTGTAGCACGTCATCTTCGTGGTGTAGCAATTTTATTGGCCAGTAGTGTATATAGTCGTTTTTCCTTCGCTCGATATGCGAATGGAACAGGGCACAAAAAAGCTAATACTGGTGTGAATACCCTCCACCAGACTTTGTACAGTGGCTCACAGAGTACATATGCAGATGTAAGTATAGATGTAGAGTTTCAAAAATGTGACAAACGTCTTCGATTATTTTTGTTCTCTCTGGATACATATGATTTTTTTGCTAATCGATGCAATGATCTGAAGAACATATTAACAAATTTATTATTTATGTAGACTGAAACTAGAGCGTAGCATCTGGATGGGACTGCGAAGTTCATCTTTGGCTACCGGCCTCAACACACTGAAGAAAAACAAATTATCAGAAGCCGAGTTTGTTGTAGTTGTTGTTGTGGTCTTCAGTCCTGAGACTGGTTTGATGCAGCTCTCCATGCTACTCTATCCTGTGCAAGCTTCTTCATCTCCCAGTACCTACTGCAACCTACATCCTTATGAATCTGCTTAGTGCATTCATCTCTTGGACTCCCTCTACGATTTTTACCCTCCACGCTGCCCTCCAATGCTAAATTCGTGATCCCTTGATGCCTCAGAACATTTCCTACCAACCGATCCCTTCTTCTAGTCGTTGTGCCTCTTCTTCCCAATTCTATTCAACATCTCCTCATTAGTTACGTGATCTACCCATCTAATCTTCAGCATTATTCTGTAGCACGACATTTCGAAAGCTTCTATTCTCTTCTTGTCCAAACTATTTATCGTCTATGTTTCACTTCCATACATGGCTACACTCCATACAAATACTTTCAGAAACGACTTCCTGACACTTAAATCTATACTCGATGTTAACAAATTCCTCTTCTTCAGAAACGCTTTCATTGCCATTGCCAGTCTACATTTTATATCCTCTCTACTACTGTCATCATCAGTTATTTTGCTCCCCAAATAGCAAAACTCCTTTACTACTTTAAGAGTCTCATTTCCTAATCTAATTCCCTCAGCATCACCCGACTTAATTCGACTACATTCCAATATCCTCGTTTTGCTTTTGTTGATGTTCATCTTATACCCTCCTTTCAAGACACTGTTCATTCCGTTCAACTGCTCCTCCGAGTCCTTTGCTGTCTCTGACAGAATTACAATGTCATCGGCGAACCTCAAAGTTTTTATTTCTTCTCCATGGATTTTAATACCTACTCCGAATTTTTCTTTTGTTTCCTTTATTGCTTGTTCAATATACAGATTGAATAACATCGGGGAGAGGCTACAACCCTGTCTCACTCCCTTCCCAACCACTGCTTCCCTTTCTTGCCCCTCGACTCTTATAACTGCCATCTGGTTTCTGTACAAATTGTAAATAGCCTTTTGCTCCCTGTATTTTACCCCTGACACCTTCAGAATTTGAAAGAGAGTATTCCAGTTAACATTGTCAAAAGCTTTCTCTAAGTCTACAAATGCTAGAAATGTAGGTTTGCCTTTCCTTAATCTGTCTTCTAAGATAAGTCGTAAGGACAGTGTTGCCTCACGTTTTCCAACATTTCTACGGAATCCAAACTGATCTTCCCCGAGGTCGATATCTACCAGTTTTTCCATTCATCTGTAAAGAATTCGCGTTAGTATTTTGCAGCTGTGACTTATTAAACTGATAGTTCGATAATTTTCACATCTGTAACACCTGCTTTCTTTGAGATTGGAACTATTATATTCTTCTTGAAGTCTGAGGGTATTTCGCCTGTCTCATACATCTTGCTCACCAGATGGTAAAGTTTTGTCATGACTGGCTCTCCCAAGGCCGTCAGTAGTTCTAATGGAATGTTGTCTACTCCCAGGGCCTTGTTTCGACTCAGGTCTTTCAGTGCTCTGTCAAACTCTTCACGCAGTATCGTGTCTCCCATTTCATCTTCATCTACAATCTCTTCCATTTCCATAATATTGTCCTCAAGTACATCGCCCTTGTATAGTCCCTCTATATACTCCTTCCACCTTTCTGCTTTCCCTTCTTTGCTTAGAACTGGGTTTCCATCTGAGCTCTTGATATTCATACACGTGGTACTCTTTTCCTGTAGGCGGTATCTAATTTACCCCTAGTGACATAAGCCTCTACATCCTTCCATTTGTCCTCTAGCCATCCCTGCTTAGCAGTTTTGCACTTCCTGTCGATCTCTTTTTTGAGACGTTTGTATTCCTTTTTGCCTGCTTCATTTACTGCATTTTTATATTTTCTCCTTTCATTAATTAAATTCAATATTTCTTCTGTTACCCAAGGATTTCTACTAGTCCTTGTCTTTTTACCTACTTGATCCTCTGCCGCCTTCACTACTTCATCCCTCAGAGCTACCCATTCTTCTTCTACTGTATTTCTTTCCCCCATTCCTGTCAATTGTTCGCTTATGCTCTCCCTGAAACTCTCTGTAACCTCTGGTTTAGTCAGTTTATCAAGGTCCCATCTCCTTAAATTCCCATCTTTTTGCAGTTTCTTCAGTTTTAATCTACAGTTCATAACCAATAGATTGTGGTCAGAGTCCACATCTGCCCTTTGGAAATGTCTTAAAATTTAAAACCTGGTTCCTAAATCTCTGTCTTACCATTACATAATCTATCTGACCTTCTACGTAGCTGAGTTAATCACCCTTTTTCCGGCGGTCATACCTGCAGCCACAGATGTTGTTATCGGAGGTTACTAAAGAGATGCCGAAAAGGCATATCACGGGTGGAACTCGTTGTGCAGCGTAAACTTGCTGACAGATTAAACCCATGTCAGACCAGGATTCGAAGCTGTATCCTCTATCCCGAGCAAAGTTCAGACCAACTGAGCACATCTAATGTTCCAGCTCGCACCGCTAGTACCTCTCTTCGTCGTACAGGGTTGCCAGCGAGTGTAAATTATAATCTCTAGTATACCACATTCTTTAACTTGCCGCCATAACGTAACGATAGATTATTCACTGAAAGCGAAGCTTATCTCTTTATGGAGGCCACCGATGACCCGGATCAGTATGTTCCCTACGAACTAAAACGCTATCATCTCATCTAGTTGATTGTAGAATATTTCAGACCCCCTAAATGATCTTACATTTACGTTACTCTCAAACTCTTTCAATAGTGACGTCCGAAAGGCTAAGTGGGAACCTAATCGACAATCATCTAGTGTCTTACCCGTTAGCTTGCCCGCCTATATGTCGGAGAGGCATTTGTTTCATAGTTCTTATTTTCTCTGATTACTGTCTCATGCGTTTCAACGGATAGACGGTGTTCTACGTAACGTGTTGTTTTTTATGCAACTTACAAAATAATTAATGGAAGGAATATTTATTTACACAAGTAAACGTAAGAAACGTTACTCTTTCTGCGTACTTATGAACATCATTTATTTGGTTATTTTCCAGAGGTTTGCAGCAATGACTCAAAATTTTTAAATAAAACTGTTTTGTGCTGTAGCTCATCTATTAAAACCAAGTGTGTACAAACCAGTTTAACTGAAATTTTTGTCAGTTTTATTTAGGGATTCAGAAACGCTGAAAATTTTGGTGGTGGATGCAACATGGAGTACATAATTGGTTGTGTTCAGATGGATGTTCCAGTGGCGGAATTTCCATGTAAATGAGATTTTCAAACAAGTGCCCATTTTCCTGAGTGCGAAACTCAGCTCGCCTTCTAAACACCAGCAATTTTACATCTCGACGTAGGTTGTTAGAGGGCGCACTAAGTTTTGCGTTCAGAAAAATTGTCACACGCTTGAACATCTCACTTAAATGAACATTCCATCACTCTAATATCCATCTGAATGCATACTGTTATGTACAGCATTTTCCGTCCATCTGTAAAACTTTGAACGTTTCTAGTTTCCTAACGAATATTGATAGAAATTTCATTTAAATTGATTTGTACACAGTTTGTTTAAACACATCAGCTACTCGACAGAAAAATAATGTTCTATTACAAATATTACAACTCGTTGCTATAACTGTCTAAAACAAAACAAAAACAAAGTTAAAAACTCCATTCCTTTCACTTATTATTTTGCAAGTGACAGAGAAAAATGCCTTATCTGAAACACTGTGTACGTATCTCTCTGAGTGTGCCACAACTGTGACGAAACGTGGTCGGGTAAACTCAAACAAATAAAAGGTTTGTGGATCCTACCAATCAAATTTTATATTAACACAGGAACAGAGCTTAATAATACAGAAAGATTACAGCAAGGTCTTGCCAGTCATTTTCCTCAAAGCTCTACCACAAGTATGGAAAGACAAAAATGATGCTCAACCAGACCACGTATGACATCAAGTTTAACAAAACAAATTTATTCAGCAATGTTATCCCTAATTATGTCAAATAAAATGGAAGCAACATGTCATGTCACAGAAAGGAAATATGTAACCATTCTGTCAAAACGTCACTCAACAACACTGAAACGTCCCTTTAGAAAAATTATAAATGACTGTGCTTAATCTGACACACAATATTTTTAGCGCAACGCAATCTGACTTTCAATAATCCCTACAAAAGAATGGCCCTGGCTAACAATAACCTATACCTTTCATGAATCACTTACCTCACAAAAATCGAGTAATGACTCGAACTACTGCAATAAAGCGAGCGCCAATACTCCCAGCTAAATAAAAGATTCTAACTACTGGAGGCACTAATTACTGATAGGCACAGTTAGCAAATGAAAGATTTTGATAAAGAACAAACAATGTATTTACCTTAATAGTGTTCAAAAGTCATAATATATATATCAGTTCATGACATCCAGTCTTACAAATTTACTGTCTCTGATGGACACACGTCCAGATCATCCGCTCTCAAAACTCCGCCATCTCTCTCCCCACATCCACCACTGCTGGCGGCTCACCTCCAACTGCGCAACGCTACGCGCTGTTAACGGCCAACTGCCCAACACTACAATAGCATATACTCCAACAATGCAAACCAACCACAGCCTTCACACAGCACAGTCAGTGATTTTCATATAGACCGCTACGTGGCGTTAACAACAAAAAAACGTAAACAGTCTACTTACAACACATAATACAAAGCACTCAATCAACTAGGAAATGCAACGAAACAATTGTCATACCTAATGAATTACATAGAGGATGGAATCCCATATAGAACACATGTCTGACAGAACACCACATTTATCTATAAGAATATACTCTATAGGTCTGCTACTTTCAACTACCGAAGCGAAAGTAGTGCCATGGGAACATTGCTGCAAACTCCGAAAGTCCTTTTATATGTCAGGAGAAAGTTCACCCATTATACAGTTTCACGCAGAAACAGTTAAAAAAATTTTCATCTTTGGTATCTGAATGGCAGGTCCTTTGATACGTCGACATCACACTCCATCAACGCGTCTGCGCGAGATCTACTGCAGAATCACTCACAAATACGCTTTTCCTGTCCTCCATAGTTCTGGTGTTACGTTTACGCATGTTCTACTGGACGACAGCACATAGCACGAAGTAAATCGGTGTTTTGGTTGATACTCTATCGTCATACAACGTATGGTACCGATCTGAGTGTCTGACATCTGGAGGTTTGGATTTAAGAACAGAAACACCATTAACCATAATAAGATAACTGCAGAGATAAAAACAAGAAATTATGTTCACTCGGGACTATGGTCACTAATGCAGATAAAGGTAACACACTAACCATCATACATGAGAAGGATTAGATAGATAAAAACATCGAAACTTGCAACAGAAAACAAAATAATGCAACTAGAAAGCAACCGAACTCAAAGATTTCATAAAAATATGTAAAGCTCTTGAACTAGAAACACGCACTCACAATCAGATTGGTGATAAATTTTACAACGGCTCTAATGCACGATTTGTAAAGATACATGCACACTTTCCTGCGAAAGCATTACGCATAAACAACATATGCGTAGAAACAGCAAGTACTTAATCTCTAAATTTAAGACACAAACTTACCTGTAACAGACACACTCGTTCAACTGATGCCACAGCAATGTACTATCACCCATCAAAAGAAACAACAATAAACATAACTGAAAAACTGTTACAACAAGGTCAAACTAAACTAGAAACACAGATACAGACGCTACAGTCATGGACTGTGCGGTTGATCCCGGCGGAGGTTCGAGTCCTCCCTCGGGCATGGTTGTGTGTGTTTGTCCTTAGGATAATTTAGGTTAAGTAGTGTGTAAGCTTAGGGACCCATGACCTTAGCAGTTAAGTCCCATAAGATTTCACACGCATTTGAACATTTTTGAACAGATACAGGAAGTACCAGCCATCCTAAAAGTAATCAGAGAACAAACTTCAAATTTAATAATGAATTTTCTGCGCAAGGTACCCACTGATCCAAAGGAAGAGGCCTTCTGGTTAATATCTTCCTAAACAACTTTGAAAACAAAATCTTTGGGGCAATAACAAAAGCTTTAATGCCACGGAGACAGGTAGTGATACGTGCTCGGGTAGCTCTCCTTGGTCTCAGTCTACTAGTGTCAATATTGTGGCCTCTCGCTTGTCCGTGGTATACCTATTTCAGGCCATCAGTTATTCCAATTAATGTTGTGTTTGTGTTATGGTGTTTGCGAAAGCTGGACTGATATTGGTCACAAAAGTTGAATTTGCCTAAGTTTTCAGTAATTTGGTCGTAAACAATATATTTCAGGCCTTTGGGCAAAACAGGTTAAATGCTGATTGGACGGTAATCACAAGGTAGCTACGGGTTTTCGTTCTTAGGGATAGCTTCAGTTCCATGGCGTGGAATATATTTCATTCACGAGAGGAAAATTAAATTTGCCTGTTCTACAACATTCTTGATCATTGCAATGCTGAAAGCATAGTTGCCTATCTCTGTAGAAGAGAGTTTCGTTGTTACTTTTCTTTTAACGTGTTTTAGATGGAAAGTGTCTTGGTTAAGAATGTAGTCCGGGGATTCTTGCGGACGACAGCGCTTTGTAGCTTTGGGGCCTATTTCGTCAGCTGAGACCTGAAAAACTATTTTTCATTTTGCTTTTCCGACTCCCGAGCTACGAAGCTTCTTCCACAGATCTTCGGGTGTCGTATCACTGCATGGAATGGAACGAGCGTTCCTGAATTCGGCGCTGCGGACGCATTGGTTTGCCCTGTTTGGCAGCATTCTGTATGCTTCGTAGTGTTCCTGTTTCGGATTTGCCTCGAAATTTGTATGAGCAGGGTCCCTGCTGTTCATCATTAGACGTAACTCAGAATGAAATTTTCACTCTGCAGCGGAGTTTGAGTTAATATGAAAGTCACTGGCAGATTAAAACTTTGTGGCGGACCGAGACTCGAATCCTGGACCTTTGCCTTTCGCAGGCTTCTCTACCGACTAAGCTACCCAAGCATGACTCAGGACACGTTCTCTCAGCGCTACTTCCGCCAGTTTTAATCTGCTAGGAAGTTCCATGTCAGCATACACTCCACTGCAGAGTGAAAATTTCACTCTGGGAACATTTCCTAGGCTGTGGCTAAGCCATGTCTCAGCAGTATCCTTTCTTCCAGGAATTCTAGTCTTGCAAGTTTCGCAGGAGCACTGCTGTGAAGTTTGGAAGGTAGTAGATGAAGTACCCGAGGAAATTAAGCTTTGAGGACGGGTCCTGAGTTATACTTGCGTAGCTCAGTTGGTAGAGCAATTACCTATCAAAGGCAAAGGTCCTGAGTTCGACTCTCGGCCCGGCACACAGTTTTAATCTGCCAGTAAGTTTCAGACGTAAGTCAGCTGTCTGCCAAGGAGGACGGCTTTTTCTTATGCGGATCGTACGTATAGAAGTGTGTGTCGCAGAGAGCTGTGAACTTATCACTAAGTTCATGGATTTTGCATTCAGCTATGGTTTACTCTGAATATTTGAGTTCACTTAGTTTCTGAGCAGTCCAGTTATTAGACGTCTCGCACTATACGTTTAACGTTCCTTTCTAGTTGCGATTACATCTATAAGAATGTGTCTGTGCGCCATGCGGTGTGTGGGTTGTAATGTGAAAAGCACGGGCGCTGAAATTAATGTGTTTCTGACTGAAAGGAAGTCACTGAGCTGATTTTTAGGCATTTAGATACAACCCTAGCTAAACACTTTCGGCTCTGTATACTTATTGCAATGGACGTAAGTTCTGCCTGTGTTTCTTCTTAAGGGTTCTACGTGCTAACGACCTTGGGTTTGAGGTAAGATTGTGTATACACACTGACATCTCCGCCTCGTTTATTTGGTCTGTCAGCCCTAAGGAACGTACATCCCGCAAGATAAATAGATGCAGATGATATGTGTGGTTTTGGCAACATTTCAGATAAGATTGCTTGGTAGAAAATAAGACTCAGTTTTTCGTAATGTGCAGACGAGGGTTCCACATTACCATGCGCCACTTATAGCTCTGAGACGTGCCTCTGGGAAATCTGCAGGAGGCCGTTTCGCGCCTGCCGGAGGCGAAGAATACTGACACACATTTCCATAAGGCTGCATAGGTCAGGGCTGGCCAGAATTTCGCGATCACAAGGTGGTCCTCACTTAAGTCTTTGAAGGAGACGAGATCGCAGAGTTAAAGCTTTCTGAAGTTACAGCGGTACATGAAATGCAGAAGAATATTCGTTGTGAGGAAATATCGACGAGATACTGGCGAACGTGAAACGTTTAAGTCTATGTCCTTGAGGATGAAGCACAATTTGTATGTTGTACAGCTCGAAGTGGAAACAAAGTGGGATTCGCATGCCCAGTTCTGCCTGCAAAGAAAAGTAAACTTAATAACTTCAAAGAAACTATAGTTCCACTAGTACAATAGCTCCCAACCTGAGGGAAATACCCCCTGAGGGGTAAAATGAAATTTTCTGAGGGGCAAAAAAAAAAATGGTTCAATAGTGTTTGGGTGTCGAAACTGAACTATTTTCAAAAGATCATTATTACTATCATCATCACTGTTTCCTAAAACGTAATAATGATTACAGAAGTCACCAAAAACTACATTTTTTGTTTCAAATACTACCATTAACGCGTGAGACAATGTGGCGGAGGCTTCAGCTAGTGAAACGAATGTATGAACATCTTCCTTGTTCCTCACATATTTCACCTGCTGCACACAAACTTTGTATCTCCGTCTGTGACAGTAAAATTGATATATATATGCTTAAATATCCCATGAAAATGCCTTCTCCGAGTTGTATGTAGTGTATGTAGTTCCCGCAGAAATTGCTTCATTATTCACTTCGCTACAATAAACGATTTAACTGAGATCACAAAATGGTTGTAATTATGTAATGACTACTACGTTGCTGCGCGGCAGTGGTAACACGGAAATCAATGGCAGCCTAAAGTCTTCAAATTTCTACCATTCCAGGGGTAAGGAGTCCAGGAATCAAGTGGCACACGCGCAGTAAGTGTAATGTACAGTCTTTGGCTCGGTTGATTTTACAATGGCATTGCAGGGTGTGAGGGAAGCAAGAGTCACTAGCGAGAGAAGTGCTGCAGAGGAAGCACATTTTGTACTGAGTATCTACCATCAAACAGGATGGTTAGCTTTTTTTTAAGGTGTTCTAGGTAGCACTCGCGATGCACTAAGAACAATCTCATCTTTTTATAAATATCAATGAAAGGTTGTTAGAATTAAGCGGTACCAATTGTCTCATTGACTCTTTATTTTGGGACTTAATAACACACCTACGAAAACACGTATCATTTACCTTCCATCATTTACAAATTAAAAGCGTTCATAGAAAATTCTGTTTCATTCTAATGTTTAGTTAGGCTGTTGATGGTGGGGGGGAGGGGGGGGGGCGTGGCGTGGTGGGTACCACCCAATAGCTGATTTCACCTGTGGGTAATAGTCTCAGAAAGGTTGGAAACTACTGCGTCAGTAGTTACTGTAATGACAATGGTTGTAATTTTTCTAACGTCGATAACAATGAATTACGTTTCGGAACATAGGTGTTATACAGAGAAATCAACAAAATGCGTTTCACAATTGAAACAGAAACAAACCTGATTCCCTATGCCTCGTAATAGAAAACAAAAATCGATAACATAAATTCTCAGTATCAAACGACACAATGTTCCACAACAGATAAAACCAATCTACAACAGACAAACAGTTGTGTTTTAGACACATGCTGCACACAGTTTGAATAACTTTTCAATGCAGAGACAGCAACGTACAATAACTTAGCATAATAAAATAAACGAAACGTTGCTCAAATATGTTTCGTTAAACACAGATAAATATCTATTTTGTATCAGAGTGGGTAAATTGTTAATTATATAGTTCTCTGTTTACGAATTGTTTATGTCAAACGTTCTGGGCACTCTGTCAGTAACCTGCTGCAGGCCGAATGTCGTTTCATGCAATTGATTTTCTCTTTTGTTGGTAAATTATTTCCAATAGAAAATACGTAAAAACTCAAGTATTCACTGATTCAGTTCATCTTCGTTTCCATTGCTTCATATTAGAAAATCTATGTACTTGCTTAGAGCTAAATATTGCACTCTTCTCTTGGATGGATCGAATCCTGTCCCCTGCATTACTTTTTTGGTACCACTCGTGTTTTGAATATGGCTATATTTCCGTGTGTGTCGGCATTTTGATGCGTACAGACAATGTATAATCACGAGAAATTTGCATATAACAGGCTCCACCACATGTAACTATCGAACATCTGTTAGCTCGGGGATGGACTCCACAGCATGACACAGATAAACGAAGAATAGGAATAACAATATTAAATATACAGGGCGTTTCTGTGATGATGATGCGAACTTATCGCGATGACAGAGAAGGGAATAAGTATTCATACGTACTAATATTATAAATGCAAAATCAACTCTTTCTATTACATTTTCACGACTAAACCGCTGAACTGATTCTGATGAAAATTGGTGTGGGGAGGGTTTGAATCATAAAGAAGAACATAGTACACTTAAGAAAGTGTACAAGATGATTTGAGGAATATAACGCGCATTAGGGAAAAATATTTACTTGCTGAGAAAGCTACTTACTCTTTGGCTTTTGAACTTTGTCATATCTGTGAAAATGCGTTTATTGATTGATATATTGTAGATAGCACGATTCAAACTAAAGAATTCAATGCATCTACAGTTCTCAACGTGTTTAATCCATAGTTCCATACTAATATTATAAATGCGAAACTAACTCTGCCTGTTGCGCTTTCACGACGAAATCGTTGAACCTACTTTGATGAAATTTGGTATGGAGACGGCTGGAACCCTGAGGAAGAGCATAGGCTGCACTGTACCTCAAAAAGCAAAAAATTAAACTATCGAACCCTACTAGGCTAAAGCAAGGAATAGAAAATCTTTTTTACATCATTGAACATAAAACATATTTTACATAATGTGCACGTATTATAATGTATAGCCACTTCAATAGCACGATGCACAGATTTGCATTCACGTCCACACCCCTCCGCACACACCACTCGGCAACAACATTGCGCCTATGTAGGGCAGTTAGGGGAGGCAGCTGACATTGTTGCACAAACAGATGTTTACTTAGTGACCGTCATTCATCATAACAAAACTACTGACATGTGGGTGCAGCCACTGTTAAGAGCTAATGTGAAATGAAGAACTCTGATTTGGAAACAACTGAATCTAAAGTTATGAGCAAAAACGATGAATTTTTGAATTTACCGTCTTTTGCTGACTGGGATAAAAACGTAAGTCGTCTTTTAGCTTTCGACTTCAGTTCGAGCTTCCGTTCGAGCTTCAGTTCGAAGACTCGTTTGATGCAGCTGTCCACGCTACTCCATCCTGTGCAGGACTCTTGATATGTCTACAATTACTGTAGTTTACATCCACTTCAAACTACTTGCCGTAGTCGACCTTGGTCTCCCTCTGCAACGTTTACGACTCACACTTCCCTCCATAACGAAACTACTTCTTGACGCTTCAGGACGTGTCTTATCAACTGATCCCTTCTTTCAGTTTAGTTACTCCACGACGCTCATTTTTCCCAGTTTATTTCAGGACATCTTCATTAGTTAGTCGATCTGCCCATCTAATCTTTACTATTATTCTGTAGCACCAGATTTCAAAAGATTCTATTCTCTTGCTATATAAATTATCATCCACTTATGTCGGCTTTGGTGATTTAGTGATAAAACTCATGCCCGGGAACTGAATGGTCGCGAAATCAAACCCTGGTCAGAGCTTAAACTTCTCAGTCTGCCTTTACTGTGGCCGAGCGGTTTTAGGCGCTTCAGTCTGGAACTACGCAACTGCTACGGTCGCAGGTTCGAATCCTGCCTCCTGCATGGATGTGTGTGATGTCCTTAGGTTAGTTAGGTTTAAGTAGTTCTAATTTCTAGGGGACTGATGACCACAGATGTTAAGTCCCATAGTGCTCAGAGCCATTTCTGCGTTTACTCTAGCCGTCACCTCTTAGTGATGTGAGGGCACATCAGGAAACGCGGTTCCAATTTGAGGTTATACTGTAGCTTCCCTTTCCCCGTAAGTTACTGAGATAGGTTAGGAGCACACAAGTCGCCTAAGTGGCATTCTTTAAAAGACGTGAACCAGACGGCTGAACATTACTCTGGAGGGACTCCCAAACAATCCTGCCGTATGAATATTTTTTTAACCTCCACGTTCCACTTTTGAACAAAATTAAACTCCAGAACATTACCTTCAGAAAGGACTTCCTGAAGTTCTAACGATTTATTACATTTTTTGGAAATTCCTGTTTTTCGGAAACTATTTTCTTGCTTTAGCCAATCCATATGTTAGTCGTTTATCTCTCTACTTTGACCATCGTCAATTATTTTGTTGCCCAAGTAGCAAAATAATTCTACTACTTTCAGTGTCTCGTATTCTAACCCAATTCCCGCAGCATAGCCTGATTTAATTCATTCTATTTCCCTTGTTTTACTTTTGTTGATGTTCGTCTTATAAAACTTTTCAAGACTGTATCAATTCCATTCAACTACTCTTCGAACTCCTTTGCCGTCTCTGACAGAATTACGATGAACGTGGCAAACCTTAAAAGTTTTTATTTCGTCTCTAAAAAGTTAAATTCCCTTTCGAAATTTCTCATTGGTTTTCTTCACTGCTTGCTCAATGTACAAATTGAAAATCATTGAGGATAGGCTACAACCCTGCCTCACTCCCACGAAATAATTTTATCTATATCCGTAACCTGCACAAGATGCTACACTCATAACACAGTTGCGTCCTCCAGATTGTATGTGTGCCTAACGTCATCGTACAAACACCAGGTGGCAACAGAGCAGTCGAACACCCTTGTCACGAAACAGTCGCTGCTCTTCCTATCCACTTTTCAGGGAACGCCCGTCGCAGGCGTTACAAAGTGAGTTGCGACTCCAGTTATGTTGGAACCACATACAGTAGTGTGCAAATTAATTGAGGCGAGCTCATATTTTACAAGGAAATGAAGTTTGTTAGCTGTAACCAATGAAATCCCATCGAGAAGCTGTGGAGTACTGTGAAGAGGCGTCTTATGAAATGAGCTGTTCAACCAAATGCAGTTAAAGTTTAACCGACTTGTCCCAATTCATTTACACACTACTGTAAGTGTGATAGGTTACGGTATTATGGAAACACACGGCTCTGTGTGTATACATGTACCTGTTCACTTCTCTATAGTCATCACCTGCACGCGCGTGCCCGAAAATCATGTCTATTAAGTAACCGGAAACAGCGCTGTTTCGCCAGGACCGAGCGATATTTCAGCTTGTAAACATGGGGTACAAAAAAATTTATTCGCAGTTGCGATATAGACTACCATCAGCTGTATAATTGAATGACGACAATGAAAATTTGTGCCGAACTGGGACTTCAACCCGAATTTCTCTCTTATCGCGAACGATCGCCTTGCCATGAGGCTATACGAGCAAGACTGACTGCCAGATCCAAACTCCCACATGTCGTCAACCATGTGTCTGCAAACTGTACTCGCACTTTCAACCACATACGCGTGTCTGAAGGAACTTTGCATCGTAATTCGAAATAATACAGGCACTGCAGTATCGTATAGACTACAGTTGTGAGGCGTAAGTTTCTCCAGGCGTATACAACGTGCAGATACTTTAAAGGAATGCAGCCGACCATTCCCGTAAGTAACTTGAACGTAGACTACAGCTGTTTATACACTGCCCGAAAAAATTTGTACACCCTTTAAGGGGTTTCCAATTGACTCAAGACTTATCGTTGCAACAGTGCATGTGGTGTCAGTGAAATGATTACATTTACAGATCAATAGCGCGAGCGGTATTGAAGTACCAAGTGTCGATCCATGCTGGTAACCTGTATTAGTATGTGGTACAGCCCCCACTGGCTGCAGCGTAGGTACTGACTCTTGCGTCGAGTCAATCATACAGATGCCGAATACTGTCCTGGGATACATTATACCACGCCTGCTCAACCTATCACGTAGATCTGTGAGAGTTGTTGGTTGATGAGTGGCACGAGTCACTTCTCGTCCAATCATATCCCACACGTGCTCCATTGGAGACAAGTCCGGAGATCGTGCTGCCCAGGAAAGTTGCTGCAAATCTTGCAGAGCACGTTGATCTTCACGGGCAGTGTGTGGGCGAACATTATCCTGTTGGTGCAACACATCACCTTCTTTTTGCAAGAAGGATAAAAGAACGTGTCTAACAACATTCTTCACGTACCGAGCCCTGGTTAGTGTCCCCTCCAGAAACGCCAAAGGTGAACGAGAGTTGTAGCTTGTCCATCCCAGACTGTGAGGCCTGGGGTGGGGCCACTGTATCTTGGACGAATGAACGAGACAGCACTCACCAAGTCTGCGTCGTACTCGCAAACACTGGGTGCAGGGTCCGAATCCAAGACCCCTTGGAGATGCCCAGAGACTGGATGAAGTCACCCTAAAGGGGGCTTACTGTCGGTGTCTCCAGCTCGAATCTTGAAATCATTTAGTACTGCAATGGTATGTAGAGCAGCAGCTAGCAGGTGAAGTGACTAGATGTAGATGAAGCTGGTTGGCCCCTATCGGGCCGTTAGCTACCACGGTGTATGTCTCAGCGTCCGTAGTAGTCGAAGACAAGATACTGTGAGGTCTGCGTGGGAAGTGTTTACAGTGGATTTGCCCAGCTCTGCTGTGACCGGACCCACCTTTGCCCACGTTGGGGACCGAAGCGGCGTACCATTATGCCATGGCAAGAGGTAATTCAGCTCGCCACTGTGACAGACTCGAGTCTTGCGCCATTCCGCCTCACCAATATTTCAGGGCTGGCATCAGGTTTTCACAGATAGCTAGCTTGCTCGCCTCGATCACGCGTTATGTAGCCTCAATACTCGACCCCTTTAGAGATTTGTCCATTGAATCCAAGACTGTAGCTACGTCTGTGAAACACATTTACAGAGTACTATTTACATTCTCTTACACTCTTATTTATAATTCTTGCAATGACTGTCCCTTGTACACTCTGCCACATGGTGTACTGATAATGGTACATTCTTAACTATTTATATCTTAGGGATGACCCTCTCGGTCGGTAAGTGATGGAATGAGAGTTCAGAAAGGTGGATGATTCTCCGTTGTAGCCAGGAGTAAGATGGTTCCCGATCAATGTGATCGTGTACTGGTATCTGCTGCGATACTGTTGGATATATTGGAATATGTTCTACACTAACCCGCTTCTTCTGGGACGCTGTAAGCTCGTCCAGAGAACTGAATAATGTAGGATCCAAGCGATTATTCAAGAAAGTCAAGTTCTTACCGGGTAGTATTCTCAAAAGATTGTCAGGCACATCTAGTGGTGGATATGTTTTGTGTAGAGCCGTAACCTCCGTTATTGTTGCAGTAAGTCAGGAAGTCAATCCTGAGATGTTGTACTTCATGCCATTCAGCACATCTCGCTGCCCCCTAATCCCAAGCGTTTGTACTCTTTGCCTGTCCCTCCTTGGATCAGGTGCTGATTTCTATAACTGAACAGTACAACCTTGCCGTGGAAGACTGGGCACCCAATAGGTCCGTCTGGGCTTGCAACACGCTCAGAATCCGATTCATCGAACTGGTTGTCATCCACACACAATCAGCCCCCCTGCTGTTAACCCCCATGGCAACCTAGTGTTATTCAGCACTCCTGTTCCAAGTTTGCCAGCTGGGTTATGCCAGTCTGCCGGGACTCTGATATTTTCCGTTTCCCCCAGTACGGGAATCAGTGTATCGTTTACCTGTCTTACATCGTCGCTGTCGTTTGTTCCTCCCACAGTTTTCAACAATCGAACCCCCGCATCAATCTATCGCTGATTCCATCTCCTCTGAGTGTGGGGAATCAAATCCATGGCTTGCTCTAGGCATTCCCGAAAATGATCATAGGCGACACTGATTAATAGATATTCCCTCTGTTCTTCCACCCTCCAAATCTCATTTCTCAATGGCCAGGCGATTCTATGACACTTTTAACGTCCAGTGCAAGATCTCAACCAAAAGGAAATGTATGGAAAGATGGGGCAGGGACTGTCTGCTCGATGTTCTGCATTCTCTTCCCTTTTCTACATCCTGCTCCCTTTTTGGGCCTGGTGCCAGCAATGCTGATAAAGAGTCTGGTGCGCCTTGAAAGGGATGGATGTGCCAAGTGTGAGTGACCATAGTCCGGGCAGGAAGTTGTAGGTTTACATTCACTGGTGAAGTCATTTCACCCTTTTGGTATTGACTCTGATAATGTGTGAGGAGTTCCTTTTTCTTACCCTATAGGGTGTACGGGTTCGCTAACATCACATAATGTCTTATATAGCATTCAGTTAACTCCACACTCCGTTGTCTCACACATTCCTGACGTTCAAGGCCCTTCGTACTGGCTTTTTGTACTTGCTTCCCGTAAAGTTCTTGCGAAATTTCTTACCGACTCCTCACTTTTCCCTACTTTAGGCATGACTATCTCTAATGATGATGGCATTTTCCGTCCATCTGCTGTCTCATACGGTTATAGATACATACTCTTGTAAACCTTAGAAATACATGCAGCGATTTTGTATGGCGAAAGGGTATCCCAGTCATTGTGATGGCACTTCACACAATGGCTTAACATTTTCCCTATTCTCTGATGTACTCGTTCAATTCTCATTCAGCCGGCCGCTGTGGCCGAGCGGTTCCAGGAGCTTCAGTCCGAAACCGCACTGCTGTTACGGTCGCAGGTACGAATCCTGCCTCGGGCATGGAGGTGTGTGATGTCCTTAGGTTAGTTAGGTTTAAGTGGTTCTAAGTCTAGGGGACTGATGACCTCAGATGTTAAGTCCCATAGAGATCAGAGCCATTTGAACCATTTGAATTCTCATTCGCCTGCGTAATAACGGCCTTGATACACCCGCGTATTGAGTCAAACAGAGCTTGGATGGCGTGTACAGGTACAGCTGCCCATGCAGCTTCAACACGATACCACAGTTCATCAAGAGTAGTGACTGGCGTATTGTGACGAGCCAGTTGCTCGGCCACCATTGACCAGACGTTTTCAATTGGTGAGAGATCTGGAGAATGTGCTGGCCAGGGCAGCAGTCGAACATTTTCAGTATCTAGAAAGGCCCGTATAGTACCTGCAACATGCGGTAGTGCATTATCCTGCCGAAATGCAGGATTTCGCAGGGATCGAATGAAGGGTAGAGCGAGGGTCGTAACGCATCTGAAATGTAACGTCCACTGTTCAAAGTGCCGTCAATGCGAACAAGAGGCAACCGAGACGTGTAACCAATGGCACACCATACCATCACGCCTGGTGATATGCCAGTATGGCGATTACGAATACACACTTCCAATGTGCGTTCACCGCGATGTCGCCAAACACGGATGCGACCTTCATGATGCTGTAAACAGAACCTGGATTCATTCCAAAAAATGACGTTTCGCCATTCGTGCACCCAGGTTCGTCGTTGAGTACACCATCGCAGGAGCTCTTGTCTGTGATGCAGCGTCAAGGGTAACCGGAGCCACGGTCTCCGAGCTGATAGTCCATGCTGCTGCAAACGTCATCGAACTGTTCATGGAGATGGTTGTTGTCTTGCAAACGTCCCCATCTGTTGACTCAGGGATCGAGACGTGGCTGCACGATCCGTTACAGCCATGCGGATAAGATGCCCGTCATCTCAACTGCTAGTGATACGAGGCCGTTGGGATCCAGCACGGCGTTCCGTATTACCCTCCTGAACCCACCGATTCCTTATTCTGCTAACAGTCATTAGATCTCGAGCAGCAATGTCGCGATACGATAAACCGCAATGGCGATAGGCTACAATCCAACTTTTATCAAAGTCGGAAACGTGATCGTACACAAGGCATCACGACAACGTTTCACCAGGCAAGGCCAGTCAACTGCTGTTTGTGTATGAGAAATCGGTTGAAAACTTTCCTCTTGTCAGCACGTTGTAGGTGTCACCACCGGCGCCAACGTTGTGTGAACGCTCTGAAAAGCTAATCATTTGCATCTCACAGCATCTTCTTCCTGTCGGTTAAATGTCGCGTCTGTAGCACGTCATCCTCGTGGTGTAGCAATTTTAATGGCCAGTAGTGTTTTAACACCTTTATGCTTAACAGTGGTTGTTATGGATGACATACAGATGATTATAATTATTGGTTATTCACACTGTTCCACAATATCTTCTTGTGTATTTTGTGTCAACTAACAGACAACTATCTTGCACTAATGAAGCATTACCAGAAGGGGCGTTTGTGTCGGCAGGGCATGACGAACGAGTGGCGCAGCGCGGAGGAGCTGAGGAAGTCGAAGCACAACGGCCACCGCGAGAAGGAGAACAGCTGCCACCGGCGCCGACACCTGCTGCACGACTGCGAGCCCAAGTGCAACATCCAGAAAGGTGAGCAAGTGCGGCACGCAGACAAGTGAGCAACTGCGAACAAATCTTATACACGAAATGTATTCTTAGTTGCGAATACTAACAACAAGTAGCTGTAAAAGAGAATGGCGACAATGAAAATTTGTGCCATACCAGGTCTCACGCCCGAATTTCCCTCTTTACGCGAGCTGTCGCCTTAACTGTGTTGTCTATCCGTGCCCGACCCACGGCTTGACCCAAACTTCATATGTCATCGTTCCTGCGTCGCAACCTGTACTCGTACACACATTATCTGATTGCCCTACAAAACGTGCTCCCCTGTACAGGAGCTACATAGTGTAAGTACGAGTACAGATTGTGACGAGCGATAAAGGCGACGGTTCGCTTAAAGCGGAAAATCCAGGTTCGAGACCTGGTCTGGCATAAATTTTCATTGTCTTCATTCCTTTATACAACTACACTCATGCTCATAAATTAAGGATAATTGCAGAATGTGGTGCCACACAACGTGGCACTACACAAAACTTGCGCTAAGAGCATAGATATGTAAGTCCATCGGTATTGGTGATAAGTTGAGAAAACCGTCCCGAAACACATGTGCTACAAAACGTCACTGTTTCCTGCGCATGTTCCCCGACGTCAGCAAGGGATATGATCACCATGCACACGTACACAAGCCGCACAACGAGTTGGCATACTCTGGATCGCATGGTCGAGCAGCTGCTGGGGTATAGCCTCCCATTCTTGCACCAGTGCCTGAAGTGCCATAGGGGTTAGCAGCGATACGTCGACCGAGATCATCCTAGACGTGCTTGATGGGGCTTAGGTCTGCAGAACAGGCAGGCCACTCCATTCGCGTGATATCTTCTGTTTCAAGGTACTACTCCACGATGGCAGCTTGGTGGAGCAGTACGTTATCATCCATCAGGAGGAAGGTGGTACCCACTGCACCCCTGAAAATGTGGACATACTGGTGCAAAATGACGTCCCGATGCACCTGACATGTTACAGTTCCTCTGCCAGGCATGCAGGGGAGTACGAGCACCAATCATTATCCAACCCCACACCATCAAACCACGACCTCCATACAGGTCCCTTTCAAGGACATTAAGAGGTTGGTATCTGGTTCCTGGTTCACACCAGATGAAAACCCGGCGAGAATCACTGTTCAGATTATACCTGGACTCGTCCGTGAACATAACCTGGGGCCACTGTTCCAATGACCATGTACTGTGTTCTTGACACCAGGCCTTACGGGCTCTCCTGTGACCAGGGGTCAGTGGAATGCACCTTGCAGGTCTCCAGGCGAATAAACCATGTCTAGTCAGACGTCTGTAGACTGTGTGTCTGGAGACAGCTCTTCCGGTGGCTGCGGTAAGGTCCGATCAAGGCTACCTGCAGTACTCCGTAGCTGTCTGCGGGCACTGACGGTGACAAATCGGTCTTCTTGTCGTGTTGTATACTTTTGACGTCCCGTACTGTGGCGCCTGGACACGTTTCCTGTCTGCTGGAATCGTTGCCATAACCTTCAGATCACACTTTGTGGCACACGAAAGGCCCGTGCTAAGACCTGCTGTGTTTGACCAGCCTCCGGTCGCTCTAGTATTCTACCCCTCATAAAGTCATCAATATGTGTTCTTTGAGCCATTTTCAACACACAGTCACCATTAGCACGTCTGAAAGCGTCTGCACACTTACTGGTTGCACCGTTCTCTGACATGTACCAACATACCTCTGCGTATGTGGACTGCTGCCAGCACCACCGTGCGACGACCGCAGGTCAAATGCACCGCATGGTCATACCCAGAGGTGATTTAAAACAGCAAACGGCCCACCAGAGCGTTGTTTCACCATGTATCAGTATTATCCGTAATTTCTGAGCATGAGTGTAATAGTTCTGCATTTTGCAACTGAGAGTACATTTCACGTATTTTATAGCGGGATTAATGCGGTAGTGCCTGTTCCCTGCATCTTCCTTCTTTACAAACAGGTACTGCAACATCGTAATACCTGTAAATATTAAGGCTCCTAGAACCAGAAATGCTGGCGGACCTAGGCTAATGTGGCTGCATTGGTCTCACACTAAAATCTTATTCTTTCCATCAACTGAGCTGCAGTTTTAACGAGCATTAGGTTACGTTTATCCAACGCAACACGTGACACGGGACTCAAGTGACGAAGCAAAATTGGGCTCAAAGGAAGTAAAGAATTACGTTAGTAATACGAGAAAGGGAGCGTCCAGCTGATGTATACTAGAGATGTTCCAGAGCACCGTCGACCGCGGCCTGTTGCAGAGAGCAAGATGCTGTCGCAGCCGCCCATCATCACGCACACGGCGGCGACGCCCCAGGACTCGCCCAACACGACGATGGACCCGGGCATGCGCGACTGCCGTCTGGCGCCGGTGCTCGCCCTCCACGGCTCCTCCATGTCGCTCGAGTCCATCGATCGCTCTCTGGTGAGTACGACTTCTTCCCTCTCTGAAGCAGCAGATTTAACTATGCAGCAGGTAATACACTACTGGCCTTTAAAATTGCTACACCACGAAGATGACGGGCTACAAACGCGAAATTTAACCGACAGGAAAAAGATGCTGTGATGTGCAAATGACTAGCTTTTCAGAGCATTCACACAAGGTTGGCGCCGGTGGCGACACCTACAATGTGCTGACATGAGGAAAGTTTCCAACCGATTTCTCATACACAAACAGCAGTTGACCGGCGTTGCCTGGTGAAACGTTGTTGTGATGCTCCTCGTGTAAAGAGGAGAAATGCGTGCCATCACGTTTCAGACTTTGATAAAGGTCGAATTGTAGCCTATCGCGATTGAAGTTTATCGTATCGCGACATTGCTGTTCGCGTTGGTCGAGATCCAATGACTGTTAGCAGAGTATGGAATCGGTGGGTTCAGGAGGGTAATACGGAACGCCGTGCTGGATCCCAACGGCCTCGTATCACTATCAGTCGAGATGACAGGCATCTCATCCGCATGACTGTAACGGATCGTGCAGCCACGTCTCGATCCCTGAGTCAACAGATGGGGTCGTTTGCAAGACAACAACCATCTCCACGAACAGTTCGACGACGTTTGCAGCAGCATGGACTATCAGCTCGGAGACCATGGCTGCGGTTATCCTTGACGCTGCATCACAGACAGGAGCGCCTGCGATGGTGTACTCGACGACGACCCTGGGTGCACGAATGGCAAAACGTCATTTTTTCGGATGAATCCTGGTTCTGTTTACAGCATCATGATGGTCGCATCCGTGTTTGGCGACATCGCGATGAACGCACATTGGAAGCGTGTATTCGTCATCGCCATACTGGCGTATCACCAGGCGTGATGGTATGGGGTGCCATTGGTTACACGTCTCGGTCACCTCTTGTTCGCATTGATGGCACTTTGAACCGCACGTTGCAGGTCCTGTACAGGCGTTCTGGATACAGAAAATGTTCTACTGCTGCCCTGGCCAGCACACTCTCCAGATCTCTCACCAATTGAAAACGTCTGGTCGATGGTAGCCGAGCAACTGGCTCGTCACAATACGCCAGTCACTACTCTTGATGAACTGTGATATCGTGTTGAAGCTGCATGGGCAGCTCTACCTGTACACGCCGTCTTAGCTCTGTTTGACTCAATGCCCAGGCGTTTCAAGGCCGTTATTACGGCCAGAGGTGGTTCTTCTGGGTAGTGATTTCTCAGGATCTATGCACCCAAATTGCGTGAAAATTTAATCACATGTCAGTTCTAGTATAATATATTTGTCCAATGAATACCCGTTTATCATCTGCATTTCTTCTTAGTGTAGCAATTTTAATGGCCAGTAGTGTAAAATGTTCAACCGACGTGTTGGACGAACTGCCTCTGTGCATTTGTTCTTGTCGAGTTCACGCTTAACAGCTTTTCTTGAAACAATTTCCACTCGATCAGAAAACTTTAACTGTCATATACAGAGCCAGGCTGGTGGGGATGCAGAGCTTTTAGCAGATCAGATGTTCAATCAACCTGTATCTGAAACTATCCAATTTTCGCACTAGTGCTTTATGTATCACTCTACACAAATACATACTCATTTCATACCTGTCTATTCGTGAGAAACCAGGCAGTATTATTCTGAATCCCAATTCTCACTCATTGATTCAAATTTCCTGCTTTTAACTCTATCCGAAACAAATGATAATTTCAATCCCCTGGGCCTCACTTCTGTTCATTTTGGCTACAGAGCTTGAGATATCCTTAAGGACTTTGCGCTGGTTCCTCCTTGCCTTCCCATTTCCATTGATCCTCAGCGAGATTCGTCCGCCTTCTGGTTCAGTTTCCCTAACCCAAGACAAGAGATTGCACTGACTACCTCATGATGGTCATAAGGAAGGAGACGGCTTTTATCGGCAGCCATTCGATCCTCGCGTACGTTCGCCACCTATGGCGAATTAATTAGACATAACAGATTTCTTGCAAAGAAATTACCTAAAAAATCAAGGGGCAGGTTCTGCACGTGCATATTACAAAGTGTTATCAACGGAATGAACTGCAACTACAACCAACTCGTACAGATGGCGAGAGACAGAAAAGGATCGCTAAATGAACAATACATTGCCTTTACTATCTGATGATCCCCGAACCGACCAAGGTTTTTGAGGTTTCTCATAGATGTAAGACGAGTGCAGCAATTTGTAATCTGCTCCAGATTTATTCCCAATTGCGAACACATACACCTACTTCTGATGTTCGTTTGGGGCGATATACAGTTTTACTCACCATGGTTCCAATCCCTAATTTCAAAAGATTTCTCTCGATTGGGTGGCAAATACCAAAACTGGTAATCCCCTCCCATTTATTTCCAGTTGGGGAACACTCTACATCACTACCAAACATCCAGGTATTTGGCTGAATAGTACTAAGGCTCAACAATTGAACTGGCAGGTCCTTAAACAATTCACTATACCATCTCGGGTACAGAATGAAAAAAAATGACAGTATGCACTGACTCTTCTGTAGTTTCCGTCAGAAAATATTACGGCACATCTTGTTTCCCATCTAACAGAAGAGGGCTCCTGCGGGGTTGCAGGGGGGAAGGGGGAAGGGGGCGGCGTATTGGAGCGTAAAGAAGTAAAAGTAATTTTACACTTACCAATCTACGATGTATTTGATGAACGGAATAATATATCTGTTTAAAATATAGTCCTAAAACACAATTGATTTTGATAAGAAGGTGAAGGGTTCTGCTGTTACTGCAGCTGATCGTAAGACTAACATTTCTATGCTGATGAGACTGAAAAGCAACAGTATGAATTAACTGAAGGGAAGGCTAGAAAGACGAGAATTACTGCGTACTACAAGAAGGCGGCATTAGTTCGGAGACAACAGACAACTTTCAGCACGAGACATTTCGAAAGCGCAGTTACAAGGCGGAGGCTCCCCTGGATGAATGTAAAACCCTCGAACAGCAACACTTGTACGAATACTGCAGCAAAAATGTGTAGGCTGACAGAGTTTTCATAAAGAAATTACGGTTAGCAGAGTATGTCATGTCAAGCTATTTAGAGTTAGACGATAAAATTTTCAATCGATGAGCACGTAGTGATTGTGCACGTTGTGCAAGCCAAGCAACAATGATTACCACAGAGCCAAATATCAAGAGTGTAGAAGACTAAGTCTGAGAAGAAAGAAGCATTATCAGGCGCTTTACTGACACTGCTATCGACTGTTCACGACCCCAGACAGGAGGTGATTCGTGATTCATCATCATCAGACAGAGAGCTCGTCAGTTTATTTAGTCATTCATCCTTTGATTGCTGTTTGGGTGCGTAAGTGTATATTTACAATAAACAGTTGCAGCATACATTATAGTTTGAGGACTTATATTATTTTACAGTGAATTTACGTATGTAAAAATAATAATCTAAAAACCATCGCCAGCGAAAAGACCTTCTGCTGGCATAGCGATCCAACTCATTGAGTTCCGAAACGATAACTGTACTGTTCACTGTATACAATCATGAAGGACGAACTGAAAATGCTCCGTGTGATCCAAATTTACCGTGCCAACAAAAAAAATGAGACCACGTGAAATTTCCAGTGGAATATCCTCAAACATCCTCTACGTACAATACGCTTTGTTTAACGCAAGCTTTATTTGCTTTTTGTTCTTTAACATAATTGTACGTGCAAACGTTTTCTTGAAGATTAAGATAAAGAAAGAAGAGACTTTAGCCAAACTCGACGGCCTCCAAAAGAATTGTTGGCTACTACTTCCACACATTTGTGAAACGATGCTTCAAATGCTTCATAGAGCAGGGAGAGCAGTATGCTGAAAAAGGGCATTATTTTTCTAGATTATTTTCTTTTTGTGTAATTTTCATGACAAACTGCCTATATGCTTCCATCTCGGGTTCTTCGGGCGACGTTCGTCTGATGATTTTACTGACGTTCCGCCAGCACGAGTGGCTGGCATTGTCAAAGCTTCACCCTCCATTGCCGGTGGTGAACTGGAGCCGAGTTCGCGACCGCAGACTATACTGAATGTATCTGGCACGCCAACGTCCGAGGGATTCTCCGCGGTCATTTCCGGTGCGGCTTTCTGTTGCTACCAGCGACTGTCGTTCGCTGCAGCACGGGAAGCCACGATCCGTTTACCTAAGGCTTTCTTCGTTCTTGTTGAAGCTATTCCCGTGTTTTTGTATTTCTATAGCTTCTCTGAACAAGCGGGTGTGATAGCGCTTCTCTACGGCCAGAACTTCCGTGTCGGCGAATTTTATTACGTGGTCGGTTTCGCTCAGTGCGTGCTCTGCCACGGCCGATTTCTCCATCTGCAGCAACCTGTAATGTCGCTTATATTCTTTGATCATGGTGTTGATTGATGGTCTAGTTACTCCGACATAAACCTTTCCGCATGTGCATGGTATGCGGCATATTCCCAACATTGTAGGTACGTACAGTATAGTCTGCGGCCGCGAGCTCGGCTTCAGTTCACCACCAGCAATGGAGGGTGAAGCTTTGACCAATGCCAGACACTCGTACTGGCGAAACGTCAGTAAAATCATCAGATGAACTTCGTCCGAAGAACCCGACACAGGAGCCAATAGGAAGTCTGTCAACAAGTAGCATTCAACTCCACCAACAGCTACATCTGCACCCTGAGGAACCCAGTGAATTGCGTGGCTAAGGACGCTTTATATACTCGTAATAACAATTCTTCTCCTTCCGTTTAAGGATGCACCCTGGAAAGAATGACTGCTTGTACGCCTTCGTACGAATTATTATTTGCTTAATTCCATCTGCACAGCCTCTTTCAGACAATTACGTAAGGGGCTCAAGAACAGTTCTTGACCTGAAAGACGTTTCTTGAAGTTTATTAAGCAAAGTCTTACAAAATCTACACTGCAATTCGTCGTTTTAACCCAAAATGTCTATTGTTTTCATTGCCAGTCAATTATGCATGTGATCACACGCTTCGCTTCTTTATACAAAGTCAATTACCGTAGTTAGTCGACATACCTAAATTTTGGTTTCTTCTGGGATGAACAACAGATGTGTACGAATGTTTTTGTGATGCATGCAAAACTAACGTGATGTCGATGAAACAGAAGTCAGTCTTCAACCACCGCATCAAGAATTTCTGTATGTTTCATAATTCCACAGCCATCCGTTGAACGCCAATTTTCTCCCCTTTTCGACGACTTTCCGTGAGGCTTTTGGATGAACACGTCAGAATATCCTGTATCCTTCTCGTCGTCAGCGTTTTCACCGACTCTACATGGCAAACCCAAAGCTAGTTTGGATTCCATTGATGCCTCTTCTCTGAAAATGAGTAGTATGTTGTGTTAGATAACAACTAATTACCTCTTATTTATTCCACAGGCTTAAGTGGACAAGCCTCTTAGTAAAATGAGTTGTCTTTATTATTAAGCGACTAGGCAACTTCTTTGAGGAGCTCGTCCGCATTCTAGCAGTGAGATGACACACCCACTCAATCCAACAGTCCCATTATAGATATTGCTACCATAATAGAAAAATCGAAAAAAATTAAGCATGATACTCCAACGAGAATTGAAATCTGCATTACACCCATGAATGTTTTCTATGAAAAGTGAGTACTGGGAGTTATTTAATTGCATTTTACTCAAATAATTTAATAGTAAACGTTTTAATGAATTCTGTTTCCAGTTCGTGGTGCAACTACTTCATATTTAAAGGTGAAGAGAAATTTATTGCAGACCAGTTTTCAGCTTATTAGATCATCATCAGGTCATAACAGACTAGTGTCCCAAAAAACACTAGTGTGCAAGAAACCAAAGCCAATGTTTGTATTTAAATTAGTCTCCATTACGTTGGTATAATTTAAATTGTAATTCATCCACTATTATTAGAAAATGCTCTAATTATCGTAATATATTTCATACATAAGACGAGTGATGATTACTCGATTTGACATATTCTGACTAATGTCATGACCAGTGAGTCTGTATGTTAGTAAAAACTTTCGTTTCCAGGGTTTTGTACCTTGCACACTAGTGTCTTCGGTGAATGTTAGTCAGTAGCTACCTGGTAAAGGTGCAATGACTTGAAAATCGGTTGTAAGAAATAAATAGTGGACCAAAACTCAATTCGTTCGTCTTTCTCCCTTTAATAAACACTACATACTCTTAATCAGTTTCTGACGTTCATTTTCGATTTATGTGCAACATTCACACAGCTGAAACCCTACTTTAGCTTAAAGTTGATCACATGTTTATACCAGCTTTACCTACTACTAATCATGTATAGTTGTGGAACCCTCCTCAAATACGGAACGCACGTTTCAAATATTTGTTTAACGGTGTTTTAGACAAATCGACTGCAATACTATTGAGGAAAAATAAAGCGAGAGACGTAACGTATAAAATAAGATAGAAACAAAGAGATATTAGCAACACACAAAAGAGAGATGGAAAATAGAAGGTGCATAATTCCATTTTGGGAAAATATATGAGAGAATTAGATTTAAATTAATTTATAATGTCACGTTGTGTTTTGTGATTGATTGAATTGTGGGTCGTTTTATGCTTGTACAACAAGTTATGCACTTAAGAAAACCAAGAACGAAGCCACTGTTTAATCTCACTACAAACAGTTTTAGATCAATTGATTGATGTTTTAGTTGTGACACAGATATGTGCAGGTGCTCCCGTTACCGAAGTTCTATTCATCCCTCTTTATTTCATATTTAAAGCTCTCACAAAATAAAATAACGTTTGCTGATGTTGACTTATATGACAGAATAAAATCGTGTGCGAGACCAATACTCGAAGTCGTATCTTTGGCTTTTCCAAAGCGAAAGAACTCAGCAATCCAAGAACGAATTATTGGACAGTTTTGAGAACCGTAGTAACTGAAAATCTTACTGTAGCTTAGCATTCCTGTCAGCAGGTATCTTTCGATTTCTTAAAAAAAATTTGCCACTTCTGTAATTTACTCAACTCGAGATAGACTCAGATAGTTACCCTCCCTCTCGTCTGTCTATCGTCATCTCTTTCTCTCTCACGCACTCTCTTCTCTCTCGCTCTCTCTCTCTCTCTCTCTCTCTCTCTCTCTCTCTCTCTCTCTCTCTCTCCTCTCAGTGCAAGCTGGGTCCAACTTGGAGTGACCACTACTCAACACTGACATGTTTACTTTGTTGGCAGACATCCGAGCAAAGTGTGCCTGGCCTGCTGAAGCCACCCAACACCAAGTTCAGCGGCAACGGCGCCAGCGGTCCCGGCGGCAGCAGCTACAACAACCACGGCAACAACAACAACGGCCACCAGCTGCATCAGGGCCGGCGCGTCAGCTTGGTGGCCATCGTCAGCTCCCGGCGGGAGTCAACGGCTTCCAGGTGAGCAAAAGAGTAAACTCCAGGCAGGCTAAATATCGTGATAAGCTAAGAATTCTGCTTAAGAGCACCACACTGCGTATTAATAATCACTCTCATTATTGTTATTCTCATGGCCTGTCGAGATTAGCACGCTAACCGTCTTCGCTTGGTGGATTCGTAATAACATGAATACAAATTTCGTATTGCTGTAGCTATATCAAACAGCTTTTGGATATGATGTGAAGTTCAAGAATTCTATATCACCACATTCCATCAAAAGAAAATCTTTCCTCGGTTTCTTTCCACCTTTGATTTCTGCACGTTGCGCACTTTCATTTCTTATTCGTTACCGTTTTTATACTTCTGTGCTTCCACATTCGGCAACTTTACTTCCTAAAAATTACGCGTTGCAACACCTATGTAATACTTTCTCGTCTTAATCCTCTGTGAACTATTACTTGCATTCACTCCGAAAGTATATGCATTTCACTCTAGTGCTTCTATCACAGTTGGAAACACGGGTACCGAATATCTTCCCGTTAATTTCTCAAGTTTGATAGTCTTCGATTAAAATCACCTTTATATTTTTCTTTAATTTCTATTCTGCCTACATCAGTCGTTCCCAACCTGGGGAAATGAAATGTTCTCAAAGGTAAAACAAAAGGGCTCGATTGTGCTTCTGACACGAAACTAAATTATTTTCAAAAGATTATCACTATCTCGTATGAGTGTAATACTGATTGCAGAAGTTGCCAATAATTACATTTTTCTCAAATAGTAGCATAACGCGTGACTTGAGGAGCGCTCTACCAAAACGACGGTTTGGTAGTTTTGTTAGAGTACTTACATGACGCAGCAAATTGTAGTGTTACCGGTGATATTGGTAGCATTGGTACGGAAAGAGACTGGGAGCTGAAGACTTCTGGTTGTTTTTGTATGTTTGTTTCACACTTAATTAGAACCGCACCTCGTTCAGTGTTATTCATTTGTGCATTTTATGTCCCTACAAATTATAAATCGCATTTTTAAGCAATAAAAATTACTCGGTCGCGTAACTTCTGAGCTTTAAGGTAACCAAAGCAACTACTTTTGCTGTAAGTTTGGTTTTCATGCGCAAACATGAAAAAAGCAAGTATATTATTACTTTTGTAATTTTATACTCGATAGAACTTTCTTCGTCATGACCAAAGGCAATTGTTTCGTGTTATTAGTGATAAGAGCGAAATTATTTCATAAATAACAGAAACGTATTTCATATAAGCTCGACGAGCTATTGACGCGATTTTTGATATGTCCCTGTTTTACGTATTTTTTATTTATTCTCCTGCTCTATATTTCATATTTCATTTTATACTACAGATTCTGGCAATGTAGACTGGCAATGGCAAGGAAAGCGTTTCTGAAGAAGAGAAATTTGTTAACATCGAGTATAGATTTAAGTGTCAGGAAGTCATTTCTGAAAGTATTTGAATGGAGTGTAGCCATGAACGGAAGTGAAACAAGGACCATAAATAGTTTGGACAAGAAGAGAATAGAAGCTTTTGAAATGGGGTGCTACAGAAGAATGCTGAAGATTAGATGGGTAGATCACATAACTAATGAGGAAGTATTGAATAGGATTGGGGAGAAGAGAAGTTTGTGGCGCAACTTGACCAGAAGAAGGGATCGGTTGGTAGGACATGTTCTGAGGCATCAAGGGATCACCAATTTAGTATTGGAGGGCAGCGTGGAGGGTAAAAATCGTAGAGGGAGACCAAGAGACGAATACACTAAGCAGATTCAGAAGGATGTAGGTTGCAGTAGGTACTGGGAGATGAAAAAGCTTGCACAGGATAGAGTAGCATGGAGAGCTGCATCAAACCAGTCTCAGGACTGAAGACCACAACAACAACAACTACAGATCCCTCTGTTCTCAAATAAAACCTGAACTTAACATTGAATGTTTCAATTTTGCTATAAAGACGTTTTATTTTGAAGTAACGTACAGGAGGACAAGTATGTAGAAAAAAAGTATTCTGTAGGTTACGCGGCCCTTTACATACCCACACTCAGTTTCTAGACGGTTCACCGCTGCCGGTTTCTGGGGGAATCTAGTAAGACACAGATCACATACGCAGACAAGGCGATGGAATGAGACCACGCCCGATCGGTATGCAACACACCTAGTGTACATGTAACGCGGCTACGATCTGAAGTCACCAGGGCTGCTAGGAACACCGCCGTAGGTATGATAGTCTACGGTAGCCTACGTAAGTTTTACAGCTCTACCAAATGATTCAAATGGCTCTGAGCACTATGGGACTTAACTGCTGAGGTCATTAGTCCCCTAGAACTTAGAACTAGTTAAACCTAAATAACCTAAGGACATCACACACATCCATGCCCGAGGCCACATCCATGCCCGAGGCAGGATTCGAACCTGCGACCGTAGCGGTCTCGCGGTTCCAGACTGCAGCGCCAGAACCGCGCGGCCACTTCGGCCGGCACAACTCTACCCGTAACACAGTGTGGTGGAGGGTAGAAACGAATGTCTGAATAAAATGTTACTTTCTATCGCATAAGCTACATACATACTTTCTACTGTGTACTATGCTTCCAAGATAGTAAAACTGAGACATAAAAATGTCTTATGAAAACACATTTTTCCAAGTTGGTAGTTCTCACAATGGACCAGGAATTTGCGCCATTATTCACTTCGCAACGGATAAACGAATTTACTGACAGCATAACACAACAGTAGCTAGGTAATGGTTATTACATTGCAGTAGGGCCTGTACAGTACTATTGTTATTATCATTAGCGGCTGTGGTCAGACACAAAGCATTGGCAGCCCGAAGTTTTCCCATTTCTGTCAGTTCAGAAGTAAGGAGTCCAGCAGGCAAGTGATTTACAAACAGTAATTCTAGTGTAAGCGTTTTAGTTTGACTTATTTTAAATTAGGAAGCAGTGTGTGGGTGAATTAAGTGTCGCTAGGGATAGGATTGGTGCAAATGAAACATGTTAGCTTCCTTTTCTGCGAAGAAGCTGTAGGTGGCACTTGCGATGCATTGAGAGCTGCTTCATCACTCTATAAAAAAATTTTGCTAGTGATAAGTAGTACCAGTAGTCTCTCTGAAGCATTGGTTCCTGGTTCTATAAAACACCTACAAGAACTAAATATCTTTTACTATCGTAACTTTAAAAATAAAGGTGTTCACAGAAAATTCTTTTCAACACACAGTCACTATTAACACATCTGAAAACGTCTGGACACTTACTCGCTGCACCGTACTCTGACAAGCACCAACACACCTCTGCGTATGTGGACTGCTGCCAGCGCCACCGTGCGACGACTGCAGGTCAAATGCACCGCATGGTCATACCCCGAGGTGATTTAAACCAGCAAACCCCCCACCAGAGCGTTGTTTCACCATGTATCAGGATTGTCCTTAATTTATGAGCATGAGTGTAGATTAACTTTTGTTGAAAAGAAATTCATACACTGAGGTGACAGAAGTCGCGAGATACCTTGTAATAACGGACCTCCTTTTGCCTGGCTTAGTGCAGCAACTCGACGTGGCATGGAGTCAACAAGTCCCCTGCAGATATATTGAGCCATGCTGCCTCTATAACCTTCCAAATCTGCGAAAGTGTTGCTGCAGGATTTTCTGCACGAATTGACCTCTCCATTATATCCCATAAATGTTTGTTGGGATTCAATCAGGCGATCTCGGTGGCCAAATCATTTTCTCCAACTATCCAGAATGTTCTTCAAACCAACCGCGAGCAATTGTGGCCCAGTGACACGACGCATTGCTAGCCACAAAAATTCCATCGTTGTTTGGGAACATGAAGTCCATGAATGGCTGCAAATTCTCCAAGTAGATGAACATAACCATTTACAGTCAAAGATTGCCTCAGTTGTCCAGAGGACTCAATCCAGTCCATGTAAACACGGCCCACACCATTATGGACCTATCACCAGCTTGCGCAGTGCCTTGTTGACAACTTGGGTCCATGCCTTCGTCGGGTATGCGCCACACTCGAATCCTACAATCAGCCCTTACTAACCGAAATCGGGACTCAACTGACCAGGCCACGGTTTTCCAGTCGCGTAGGGTCCAACTGATACGGTCACGAGCCCAGGAGAGGTGCTGCAGGCTATGTCGTGGTGTTAACAAAGGAACTTTTGTCTGTCGTCTGCTGCCATAACACATTAACCCCAAATTTCGCCACACTGTCCTAACGGATACCTTCGTCGTGCGTCCCAGATTGATTTTTGCGGTTATTTTACATAGTGTTGCGTGTCTGTTACCACTGACAACTTTACGCAAACGATGCTGCTCGCGGTCGTTAAGTGAAGGCCATCTGCCACAGCGTTGTCTGTGGTGAGAGGTAAGGCCTGAAACTTGGTATTCTCGACACACTCTTGACAGTGTGAATCTCGGAATATTAAATACCTTAACGATTTCCGAAATGGAATGTCCCATGCATCTAGTTGCAACTAACATTCCGCGTTGAAAGTCTGTTAATTCCCGTCGTCCGGCCATAATCACGGTAAAAACCTTTCCACAAGACTCACCTTTGTACAAATGACAGCTCCGCTTTTTTTTTCTTTAATGTTATTTTAACACCTTTACAGGAAAGGTAGGTGGTCAGCAGTCTATCTATGCCGCTCTTCGACCACAGATAACGCATACAGCATAATGAGAGACAAAAAAACATGGTGGATAAAAAACGGTAGTCAGATATATTAAAATACATGTAGCCGTTCGCAGGGGCATTGTCCGAATAAAAAACGTTCAACACTTGTACACATCAGAGAAGACAGAAATTACACACGTGAACGGTGGAGCACAAACCTAGAGACACTTAAGCACTAACACGAAGACACACACAAGCACTGGCACCGATGTCCGCCCCTGGTAGCTGAGTCGTCAGCGCGATAGACTGTCAATCCTAAGGGCCCAGGTTCGATTCCCGGCTGGGTCGGAGAGTTTCTCCGCTCAGGGACTGGGTGTTGTGTTGTCCTAATCGTCATCATTTCATCCCCATCGACACGCAAGTCGCCGAAGTGGCGTCAAATCGAAAGACTTGCACCAGGCGAGTGGTCAACCCGGCGGGACACTCTCGTCACACGACATTATATATTATACTGGCGACGATCTCCGGCGCAAGAAAAGATTCACTGTTCACGCACAAAGCCGGGGACCTGCCAAAGGGAAAAGGTGTGGGTAGGAGGTAGAGAGAGAGGATGTAGATGCCAGTGCCAGAGGAGAAGGGTGGCGGAGGGAAGAAGGTAGGGGGGGGTAGGGGAAGACTGGGGGAAAGGACGGAGGGAGGAAGAGAGGAGGGAGAGAAGGATGAGAGGGTGCCCTGGGGGAAAAACACAGGGGGAGGAAGGGGAGGATCAGAGTTGGTAGGAGGGGTAGATGGAGGGGATGAAGGCATCATCAGGGAGGGGGAGTTGGCGGAAGTCACCTTGGGCAAGGATATGGAGTGTGGAGAGATGGAGAGTGGGTGGGATGTGGAACAGCTCTGCCAATGAACTACCCTTTTATACCTTGTGTACGCCACACTACCGCCAGTTGTGTATGTGCTTATAGCTATCCCAAGACTTTTGTCACTTCAGTGTAGAGTGCTCGTTCCTGGGAGTCCGAAACGAATCCACGACGAGCTCGCTCACGAACAGTCGCCTCGCCAGCCTGACCTAACAGTTTGCTGCTTGTGCTGCAGCACCAGTGGGAGCCGCGGCTGCCCCTGGAAACTGTCCCGGCCGTCGCTGCGGAGGAGGGCGTCGCGACGCTCCTCTGACGCCGACGACGCGTCCGCCGAAGCAGACGCCGACGCCGCACCGCCCGTCCTCAACAATGGCCTCAACAACCACAACCACCTGGCCAGCCCCACGTGAGTACACAACTCACCTTGCTTGCTTACTAGTTGATTCATTACTCATCGCGCGTCAATGCTCATCTGCACACGCTTTTTAAACGGTGGTCCTGTATGGGGTTTTCATACATCACTGCCAGTTTCAGCATTACGTAATTTGTTTCTTGGAGGGGCTAGAGGCCAATAAAATATATGTTGCTTAATCCTCTCACTGCTACAGACGTGGCCTCTGCATTCCGTGCTGAGCACAGTTTTGTTTAGGCTGTACTGATCGCCAAATGCTAATACCTGTGCTGCATTCCGGCAGCTATGAAATACTTATCATCCGATTTTAAGAAAGCTAATAACCGAAAAAGATTGATTTTTCCACACCTTACAGTCTAAGATCTTCGCTCGGTATAGGGCTGAATTTTTATTCGTTACACGTAGCAGTTACTGCGCTACATCAAACGAACTAAAACACTACAGTCTGCAGAGGTAAAAAATGCATTGTCTAATCTTTGCTTAGGATTGATTTCAGCCCATACATTTGAGTATACAAAATATAGATAATATATCTTAATTTTATTTAAAATTGAGAGCAGAATGATATCTCATTTCATTCTCTAGGTATTGATTTTTGTATCAGACAGACGGCCGCAGGAGACACGCCCACTTCCATCCCTGCAAATCGGGAACCATGTGCCCACAACAATCGTATTTCATAAACGGTTCAAGATCTCGAAACGAGGTTTTTTAGCAAATGATAGCACCTAAAGAGGCATACATGTTTTTTGATAAATACTCAAAACTGTTTTATTCACCAAGATATCAAAGTAACTCGTCCGCGGCATTGAAAGATCAGCGGCTCAGGGGGCATACAGACTTCAAGAGCACTGTAGGAAAATACGCGTTTACCCGTCCACAGCACCTGGGGAACAATGGAGCAGGACGTATGTAGACGTCCACAAAAGCGAAAGCAATATGTGTTGCTAAAACTTACATCATACAGAGCGATGCAATTATTCCCATTGTAGACAACTAAAGGAACAAGCACAACTATACCCAAAAAGGGAAGTAGGAGTAATCCGCTGAATTACAGGCCTAATATCACTAACGTTGATTTGCAGTAGGGTTTTGGAACATATACTGTATTCGAACATTATGAAGTACCTCGAAGAAAACGATTTACTGACACGTAGTCAGCAGGGATTCAGAAAATATCGTTCCTTTGAAACACAACTAGCTCTTTATACTGATGAAGTAATAAATGCTATCGACAGGGGATGTCAAATTGATCCATATTTTTAGATTTCCAGAAGACTTTCGACACCGTTCCTCACAAGCGTCTTCTAACCAAACTGCTAGCCTACGGAGTATCGCCTCAGTTGTACGACTGTATTCATGATTTCCTGTCAGAAAAGTCACAGTTCGTAGTAATAGAGGGAAAGTCATCGAGTAAAACAAAAGTAATATCCGGCGTTCCCCAAGGAAGTGTTATAGGCTCCCTATTGTCCCTGATCTACATTAACGACATAGGAGACAATCTGAGTAGCCCTCTTAGATTGTTTGCAGATGATGCTGTCATTTACCGTCTTGTAAAGTCATCAGATGATCAAAACGACCTGCAAAATGATTTAGATAAGATATCTGTGTGGAGTGAAAAGTGGCAATTGACCCTGAATAAGGAAAAGTGTGAAGTTATTACATGAGTACTAAAAGAAATCAGCTAAATTTCGATTACGTGATAAGTCACACAAATCTGGAGGCTGTGAATTCAACTAAATACTTAGGGATTACAATTACAAATAACCTAAATTGGGACGATCACATAGATAATATTGTGGGTAGAGCAAACCAAAGATTGCGATTCATTGGCAGAACACTTAGAAGGTGCAACAGGTCTACTAAAGAGACTGCTTACACCACGCTTGTCCGCTCTATTCTGGAGTACTGCTGTGCGGTGTGGGTTCCTTATCAGGTGGGACTGACGAATGATATTGAAAAAGTTCAAAGAAGGGCGT